>NC_057925.1:53254815-53559622 GCF_018873765.1 Telopea speciosissima
CCATACAATTGTAGAATCTAAAATTGGTGATGGTTAGAGATCTGAAACGATGACCTAATGAATAACCCGGCAGCCCTGAAAATGATAGGTGCAACAATCTTAAATTCTGTAGATTTCCGCCCAACAGACAGGAAATATCCAATTATTCAGAATGAGACAGAAAGAATGCTAAAAGAGAAATTCTGAAGCTTAAGAGGCATTTGGAAGACTTACTAGAGAAGAATCACCACAAAAGTAGATTCACTGATTGCTTCTCTTATAGTGAGAGATGAAAGCAAATGACTAAAATTCATGGCTAAGGGGATAATTTGTTCTCACCTTTCAGGATATATGGTTCAACTTTGCAAAGGAAATTTGAATAGTTCAATGATTAAGTAAATGATTCAATACTGACAAAACAACATGCAAGGACAACTAATACTCACACACACCTTAGCATAGATTGCAGATTCGAATTCTGCCTTCTCACTGTAGATCTTCTCACTTAGTGCTAAGGATTTTTCAGCTTCCAGTTTCATTCTCTCAAATGCCTGGGTCTTCCCAACAACTTCTTCCTATCAAGATAAACCAACATAAATTTCTTGCTCCCAATAAAACTTTAATACATTTCAGTGAAGAAAGCATGGAAAGCAAATAACTATGTGCAAGGAAGATTCCACTAAGCACTGAATAGCTTCAAATACTTAAGTTTTAAGATCAACAGTGCTAAACTATCAAGATCATTTATTTCCATTTAGGCAATAAACTCATCTAAAAGAGCGTACCCCGTGCACGAGGCTCCAGGAACCACCTGGTGGTGATGTCATGGGCACTAGTGGTGATTCCAGCCCTATAGATCAGGTGGTGATTCATGATCATATCCTTCTTTTTAATTGTCTCTTTTATTTGTTTTCATTCACACAGTTATATATCAGTTTCAATTCATCAAGTTATCTGATTTTCTTTCAATCTGGTTCTATTCCTATACCTGCGATCTTGTTGCAAGCTGATCTCCCACTGGCATACAATGGGTCGAGGTTAGCATTGCATTAGGCAATCAGTAGTCTGACAATCTTGACCTCCAGTCCAACGACCCAAACAGTTCATGCGTTAGCATAACAGTAGAAAATATAGTCTAAAGTGTACCTTGAAAATTAACAATGGCACCTGGACTGGTAGCAAACTAGTAATATTACTATAGTGATATGTGTCTATGAGAATGGGTTTAAATCATGTTTACACGCACTTCTTGTGATGAAACAAAGTTGGTTAGTAAATAAATATTAAATATGTCAGTATTTGTAGTGGGATAACTTATGCACCACAGTCAGTCCCATGTTTAAGTAGTTCTGGGATGAGGGTTTCATTCTTTATACTGCAAAAGAAAAATATTATAAGAAAGAAGGGAACAGTTTTTCTAGTCTAGCAAGGCTTGAGGGTATCTCTTGTCTGGCACAAAGTTTTTCCACATGGAAGGGTGATGTGGCATTTTCAACCATATCGATATCTAGGAAATCATCTAGATTGGCCACAAGTCAAATTTCAGACAAATTCAGTAATACACCTCTATGTATTAGCATATTCCCTTGTATTAGCATAAGCCTTCCATTGTTTTCACTAGATTTTCAGAGCTTTATTTGGCCACTTGATTAACTTGACATGTGAGCAGGTGCCCTTGGTAACTACCTGTCCAAAAATTTTAGCGTTACCAATCTGCCATGTGGCAAATATTGGTTCCAGACTAAAGAAACTCCCTAGACCTGTCAAACTAGAAAAACTTGATGCAGTTCAGATTATTCAATTGAGCCTCAAAAGACATTATTTTCTCCCCATGGATGGGTTTTATGGGCCTTGAACATCTTATTTTTTGGTTTATTGATGTATTGGGCCTCTTTCATAAGCCCATATTTGGGCCTCAATCCTATAAACGGGAATAAGTATCCAACAACAATAACTAAGCCTAATCCCAACTAAATGGGGTCAGCTAGATGGATCCTTGCCCTCCAATCAGCTCTATTTGAGGTCAAACTTGATACAAGCCCTAAGCTATGCACGTCTTTCCTCACCACTTCTCCTAAGGTCATTTTAGGTTTTCCCCTGGCTCTTTTAGTTCCTTTATTCTAAATCAAATCACTCCGCCGTGCTGGAGCATCCGAAGTCCTCCGTTGAACATGGCCATGCCACCTCGAAGTCTCGAACCACTTTCTCGTAGCATATCATGTGTCAAAGCTACTCCCAAATCAGCTCAAATATGATCATTCCTTACTTTATCCTTCCTAGTTTTGCCATTCATCCATCTTAACATCCTCATCTCCACTACGCTGAGTTTAACTATATGATGCTTCTTAACTGCCCAACATTCCGCACCATACATCATAGCCAGTCGTATGATTGTCCAATAAAATTTTAATTTAATTTTTTTAAAGGGATAAGCCAATCATACAACACTCTGGACACTCATCCATCCTATTTTAATTCTCTATGAAACATCATCCTCTATATCACCTTCTTTATTTATGATTGAGCCCAGATACCTAAAATAATCACTTTGCAGAATCTCCCTCTTATCAATTTTCACCACCTCATTATCCGTCCTAGTGTATCCAAAGTTATCACCATATCCTCCATCTTTGTTCTACTTATCTAAAAACCTTTTGATTCCAAGATTGATCTCCATAACTCCAACTTGGTGTTAATCCATGCTTTTGTCCCATCCACTAAAACAATATCATCAGCAAAAAGCATACACCAAGGAACCTCATCTTGAATGTTTCTTGGTTAAATCATCCATGATAAGCGCAAACAAATAAGGGCTTAAAGCGGATCCTTGATGTAACCGAATTGTAATTAGGAATTCACTACCTTAGCCCCCCACAATTCTTACACTAGTCACCACACCATCATACATATCTTTAATTATGTCCACATATTTACTTGAAACACTTTTCGTCTCTAGTACTTGCCAAATTAATTCTCTCGAGACTTTGTCATAAGCTTTTTCTAGGTCAATAAAGAGCATACGAAGATCCTTCTTGCTAAATCTTTCCATAAGTCGCTTGATGCAGATTCATCATCAAATAGGGCTTGTTTCATTGGGAATAAGTGTAGGGTTGGGATATATATATATATGTTGGGCCTTTGATCCCATGGGTTTCTAATGTAATAGGCCACTTTTATGGGCCTAAAATATGGGTATATAGGTTGCATACGGGATTAGCCCAATACTTAGTTTTTATTTTGTGTTTTTAATTGAACCGGTTTAAATTGGTTGCATCCAATTGGTTCAATTGGTCTAATTTAAGTGAAGTGGTCCTATTGGCTAAGAGGTTCTTATATCCTATTGGCTACTAGGGAATCTTCTTTATTTTAAGTAGTTTAAGTTGTTTTAAGTCATTAGGACTCTATTTTGAGTCTATTTGAGTTTCCTAGTCAGTTTAAGTTGCCTAATAGGTTAGGGATAAGGTTAGGCCATTCCTTTTTAGTGTCTAAGTCTATTTTTGAGTCTTCTATATAAGTTTGTAAGGGAGGCCAGCATTGGACACGAATTTGATTAATAAAAATTAGCTTTATGCTTGCTGCCTTAGCTCCATCGTGAGTGTGCCTTCTGAGTAATATCAAGGTTGAAGGGATAGGTGGATCTCCAATCGACTCCTTGCATTGTGAAGATCGGGAGGGCTGCTACTTATCTCCTTGCATTGTGAAGATCGGGAGACCCCATTGTTCATCTTCAAAGTTGTTGCCATTGAAGATCTGTAACAAGAAAGAAATTCTGCAACTATTCTTCTTCCTTCTAGAAGGTTACATACAAGGTGATTTTCGTGAGAATTCTGCCCAGCCAAATCTAACCATTAGAATCTGCTAAAAATTTGATCAAGTCTTTCTCAAATCCTAAGAGAGACTCGATTCAAATTTCAGCACCATCCACCCAGCCGATTGTCTGAAATTACAGTTTTACCCCTCTCTCCTACTTCTATTAGGAAACCTCCATAACTCCAAATCTATCCATCAGTTTCAAACCAAACTTTCAGCATACATCCCTTACATCATTGTTGACACTCGATCCAAGTTTCAGCCCCAAACTCCCACTTTATCCCCTCCATTCCTTCACTCCATTAAAACCCAAAACCTGCAACACAATTCTGTCCAGAACTGCAGAATTTTAAAACCTTCCCAAATCCTATTATTTTTATACCATATTGACCCCCTAGACCTGCCCATTAATACCCTATAAACCCCTTTCCCAATATCCAACTCTAACCCTAGGAATTGACCTAAATCCTATTGCTGTCCATTCAAACCAGCAACCCCTTTTGTTATTTGATCCTGTTGTTTGGCTCCTAGTAGGCCTCCTACCTATCTAGGACTACATTATCTCTCCTAAGTAAGTAAATAGCTTTTGTCATGGATCTTCCTAACATAAACCAAATTGGTTCTTTGTAATAGTAGTTTCTTGTCTCAGGTGGGTTTCAATAACCCTCTCCCATAATTTCATCGTATGACTCATTAATTTTATGTCTCTATAGTTATTGCAACTCTGAAAATCACCTTTATTTTTGTAAATCGGAATTGCGATGCTTCTCCCCCATTTATATGGTATTTTCTTTGTGCTCATAATCTTATTAAACGGCTTGGTTAGCCAAGATAAACCACAAATTCCTAAACTCTTCCGCACTTCTATTGGGATCTCATCTGGACCTTGTATCTTGCCTACTTTCATCCTCTTTAAAGCTTTTTTTACTTCAGACACACTAATTTTTCATATATATCTACAACATGTGGTGTCTTAATGGGTAATGCAGTCTTCAAGAACAATATTACTCAAAGTGTCTTCATTTAGTAGGTTGCATGAATAACCTTCCCATCTCTTCTTAATGTCCTCAATTCCTCATCCCTTATTAATACTTTACCATCTTCACTTTTAATATATCTAACATGGTCGAGATCTCTACTCTTCCTTTCCCTTAGTTTAGCTATCTTATAGATAGCTTTTTCCCCTTCCTTTGTGCTCAAATTGTTATAAAGATCTTCATATTTCTTCGTTCTTGCTTTTGCCACAATCTTTTTAGCTTTCTGGAAAATTTATACCTTTGTAGATCCTCTAAATCCTTGGTCATTTTCCATGTCTTAAAACTAGCTTTCTTAATCTTAATGGCTGCTTGAACCTCATTATCCCACCACCAAGTCTCTCTAGAGGAGTGACGATTTCCTTTCGATTTGCTTAGGACATCTTTAGCAACCTTCTTAATACAAGTAGTCATCTCATTCCACATCGTATTAGTGTCTCCCTCAAAGTCCCACTTTCCTTGTTTAACCACTTCATCATTAAATGATTTCAAAGTATACCCTTTTAAGCTCCACCACCTTATCATATCACAAATAAGCCCACCTTTCTTACAATTATGTATAGTGAGGCACATATCTATGACCAAGGTTTAAATATCGATATCGTGTATTGTATCGGTGGGGTTATTTTAAGAGACGTATCGTATCAGGAATACATATCGCACACCACAAATACGCATGGAAATGGTCCAGATATAGATACAAATACACTTTTAGAGCAAAAAGCAATACAAATAAGCAATATTGCAGTTTGATTCCTTGATTTAATTTGTTTTTCAGCAAGGAATCAAAGCCCCAAGCATGAAATTTGAAAGATGTCAAAAAATTGAAGTTCTTGGTGAAAATTTGTCCGTCCAAGACTCCAGGTGCTATTGATGCTTTCTGGTTTCTGGAATCACGATTCTAAAGTCACATGTGCCTTTTAATGTGCATATCGCAATGTATCGCGCTGTGTCGGCCGATACAATGTGATACGTACCGATACTTTTAAAATTTTTTCAACCCCTAAATCAATCGTATCGAGAGTATTGGTATGTATCGATTATATCGTATCGTATCGTATCGCACTGTATCGACCGATACAATGCGATACTGATCGATACCATTTTTATTTTCAAAAAAAGAAAGACGTATCTCATTGTATCATATCGATATCCTGCGATACTGATACATATTGGCCGAGACGAGGTGATATGGTGCGATACTTAAATCTTGTCCATGACCACTAATCTATGTGGTGTGGTAAAGCTAACCTTAACAATCCTTACATAACAATTTATCGGACCTTCTAGTTAGGAAGAAATCTATCTGGCTACTATGATGTCCACATTTGAAGGTAACTAAATGCTCCTCTCTTTTCAAAGTAAGTGTTTACAATGGATAAATTATAAGCCACAACAAATTCTAAAACTGAGATGTTCTCATTCCTCCCTCCAAAACTGTTGATGTATACATTGACGCTGCCCTTCCCTAACAATTCGAGCTTTTAGGTCAAGTGTTTGACTCTTGATGTAACATCACCAAGATAGGTTTGTTTTATTAGGAAAAAGTCTAAGGTTGGGTTATATACATGTCGGGCCTTTGGTCCCATGGGTTTTCTATGTAATAGGCCACTTTTATGGGCCTAAAGTAGGGGTACATAGGTTGCATACGGGATTAGCTCTATACTTAGTTTATTTTCATGTTTTAAGTTTATTTTCATGTTTTAAATTGAACCATCGGTTCAATTTAAGTGACTTAAGTCAGTACTTGAATTAATGTACTTTTTTGTTTTTTTCTTTTGGGTCCACACTCCCACGAATTTAGAAGGGAGGTGGAATAGTGTTAGCCGGCTAGGAGTTTTCATACTCCTAGGCTGAATAGGAGTAAGGCCCTTGGGCCATTATATAAGCAATAACAATCGGGGAGCACCTCACTCTCCACTTTTAAAACTTAATTCTGCTTTGCAAGCTGCTGCAACTTGTCTTCTTCTTTGAAGGTTGTCTTATGTTTGATCAAGGCTGGAGGGATTGGTGCTTGATCCAATTGACATCTTGAGGTGGGAAGCCCAGGTGGTTCGTTGGTGGGATTGGTGTTTGATCCAATCGACACCTTGAGGTGTGAAACCCGGGTGGTTCTCTTCAAGTTCTACTTTTTAGTTTCAGTCAAAGATTCAATTTTATTTCCTCCATCAACAAGCTACTGCCAATAATTTTCTGCCATTACAAGTAAGTGGAATCATCCCCATCCCCTACAATTCTTCTTCTAATCTCCTCACAGCCCAAAATCTGCGATTCCCCCTTTTGTTTTCATTTTTCCCAATATGTAAATTCTGCCCAGACCAAATCAGCCAGCAAAATCCCTCCTTTTTTGGATCGAACTCTCCTCTCACCATAAGGAAAATTTGATCCAAGTTGCTCCCCATCTGACCATCATAAACCCTTAAAATCCATCTTTTCCTATTTTCAAAAACCCGAAACCCTAACCCTAACCCTAACCTTGCAGCCCATTCAAGTTTACACACTTCTATCCATCAAAACACCTCAGGACCTTCACTAATAGACTCCCCTACCTCAACTTGACATAACCCATACATCAAACCCTAACCCTAATTTTGACCTAGCCGATGCACCTGTTCATAACAGATCCTGGTTGATTAGCTCCTAGTTGGTATCCTACCAATATAGGACTACATTAAGTGGTCCTGGGAAGTGCATCGGAAGAGTTTTCCCGACATTTCTTCTCCCTCGATGATACGCGAAGGAAATGCCGCGTGAGCTCCACATGCAAGGACCAAGGGATCTTGGCCTGCACGTGCAAGGGAGTGTTGATGTATACATTGACGCGGCCCTTCCCTAACAGTTCGAGGTTTTAGTTGAAACCGTAGCAAACAAAAACCATATCCCCCATATACACTTTCATAGCCTCCACGATCTTTCCCAACATGTCCATTCAGATCATCCCCCTATAATAATCTTTTCTCCTTGACTAAAACCTTGCACTAATCCATCCATGTGTTCCCAAAATTGTAGCTTACTACTTTCATCCAATCCTACTTGAGGTGCGTAACCGCTAATATATTGACATGGGATTAAGTATATGGATAAGATTGTGTTGTTCCCATTTAATGAATTCTCATCAGCTGGTCGTAGGATGTTTGAGTCTGGTTTTAGTAGGTTAGTTTAGTTGGAGTCTACTAGCTAGTTTCAAACTATTAGGAAAGTTTTGAGTCCTTAGTGGAGTTTATTTCTGATTTTTTGTTTCTTTACATATGTAACACCCCCTCCCCCAAGATTTGGATTTTCGTCAGCTGGTCGTAGGATGTTTGAGTCCGGTTTTACTAGGTTAGTTTAGTTGGAGTTTCAAACTATTGGGAAAGTTTAGAGTCCTTAGTGGAGTTTATTTCTGATTTTTTGTTTCTTTATATATGTAACACCCCCCTCCACCAAGATTTGGATTTTGGTTAATAGATTTAATTTATTTGCTTTGGCAATGGCCTAGCTGGATTTTCTCTCCCTCCCCTCAATTTGGTAAGGCGATTCTTTCTCTTTCCTCTGTCTGTCCTCTCTCCTTCCCCCACAGTATTACTCTCATAATTTTGTCTTTCTTGATTTGCTTAAATTCTAGATCCACTTTTTTAGGAAACTTATCTCTTTCCGTCTCTCACAATATTACCTCTCTTATTCCCAATTGTACTACATCAATCTCCATTAATTGGGATATTTAATTTCTGTTTTATTGCTGAAACTATCCTTGAAATCTGGTAGCTACTCTCTTAAAATCTAACCATTGGATTTGGTCATTCGACGTCAGATTTGATCCGAATCTAGCCTTCAAATTAGAATTCTTTTCATCCAATGCTTAATTGTGCATCCATCATTCGATCTGCATTAAAATTTCTCCCAAAAAGAAACTAAAAAAAAGGGGGAAGAATGTATAATTGAAAGACCCCATGAATCAAAATAAATCAAAGCATCCCACACAAAACAATTCATGAGTTAGCATAAACAGTAGAAAATATGGCCTAAAGTATACCTTGAAAATTAACAATCACACCTGGACTGGTAGGAATATTAGTGCTGTGATATGTATGTAAGAGAATGGGTTTAAATCATGTTTATACACATTTCGAGTGATGAAACAAAGTTGTTTAGTAAATAAATATTAAATATGTCAGTAATTGTACTGGGATAACTTATGCACATCCATCAGTCCCATGTTTAAGAAGTTCTGGAATGAGATTAACAGGTCATTTATTCTTTATAGTGTAACAAAAAAAAGGGTGGGGAGACGCCGCCAGACTGCATAGCATACAGTTGCACCTCCCTGTGTCTATCCCTCTCCTTGTGGGAGAAGAGGGATAGACACAGGGAGGCGCTAGTGTACGTTACGCATACTGGCAGCATTCTTTCTCCCCAAAAAAATGATAAAAAAAGAGGCAAAACGTTTTCTAGTCTAGCAAGGCTAGAGGGTATCTCTTGTCCAGCACCAAGTTTTGCCATGTGGAAGGGTGATGTGGCAATTTCAACCATATTGATATCTAGGAAATCATCAAGATTGACCACAAGTCAAATTTCATACAAATTCAGCAATACATCTCCACGTATTAGCATATTCCCTTGTATTGTAAGCCGTCCATTTCTTTCTAGAAAAGCTTCAATTTTTCACTAGATTTTCAGAGCTTTATTTGACCACTTCATTAACTCCATTTAGGCTGAAACTTGACATGTGAGCAGGTGCCCTTGGAAACTACATGTCCACAAAATTTTAGCTCTTTCAATCTGCCATGTGGCAAATATTGGTGCCAGACTAAAGAAACTCTCTAGACCTTCCCATCTAGAAAAACTTGAAGCAGTTCAGATTGTTCAATTGGGCCTCAAAAGACTTTATTTTGGCCCCACGGATGGGTTCTATGGGCCTTGAGATTTTTATTTTTTGGTTTATTGATGTATTGGGCCTCTTTCATAAGCCCCTTTTAGGGCCTTAATCCTGTACACGGATTAAGTATATAGATAAGATTGTGTAGGTCCAATTAATGCATTTTTCATTAGCTGGTCGGAGGATGTTTGAGTCTTCTTTTAGTAGGTTAGTGAGTTTTAGTTGGAGTTTACTAGTTAGTTTCAACCTAATAGGAAAGTTTAGAGTCCTTAGTGGAGTCTATTTCTGATTTTTCCCCCCTTTATATATGTAACAACAACCCCCCCTCCAAACAAGTTGGATTTTCATTAATATAGTGCCTTCTTAATTTGTGATTTCGATACAGATTAGCTTGCCTTTAGCTGATGGCTCATACTGCAGGGAGATTCAAGTCATGTTTTGAGACAATTTAGGGTTGCTGGCTATCTTATGTCATTAGAGAGTTGCATCATCAGGCTTCCAAGTTGGATACACCATTAAAATGGAATTCAGATGAACTAGACTAAATGGGGGTTAACCATGGTAATATGATTTGGTCATCTGGAATTTGCACCAACTTGTACTACCCATGGTTCGAGAACCCGCCAGATCTCAGTTTTTTGAGAAATCGAGTCGAGTTACCATACGATTATAACAATTACACTATCTCGGTCGAGTTCTCAGGTCAAGATCTTGGGTCGACCCAGAACTCGACCCATCTACCGCTTTAAAACTTACCTAACTCGACAGACCTCGACATATCTCGATCGCGTTTTGTCCAAAGGCCATTTTCTTCCCAATTTGAAGCTCCTTCTTCATTTTACCTGTGGATTTCAAGTTCTGGCCTTTGAGAGAGTTGAATCAGCTACACATTTGAAGGATTCAGCTACACATCTTCAAGTGACATACTACGTGCAAAACTACAGCAACACTATGACATGGGAATTCTATGTGGATCGTGTTGGGACTGAATACATTAACATATCACATTTTATGTAACATTTGTTTAAAGATTGATGTATTGTACACTTTAACATTTATAATGCTTATTTAAGTTATTTTAAGAACATTAATTGAATTTTGATTGCTATTTATTACTAAATTATGTGTAGAGTAGGGTATTTTAGTACGCCGTCGCCTACCAACCTATGGTCCGAAGTGAAACTCATATTTGGACTTTGTTTTTGCAAAATCTGATGGTGCCATGGTGTTTAAATGGCCTAAAATAGGTTGAATACCAAGTTTCAGATCCAAACTAGGTCAAAAACCCACCGAGTTGAGGCTTCAAATCGGAAAAAAAAAATGCACCAACTCGGCGAGATTTCGGCTCAACTCGGTTTTTCCAAGGGCTGAGTTGGTACCGAGTTTTGAGTTTTAGTACCTTGGTACTACCTTAATTTCTGCGCAATGGAATTAGCATTTTATGTAGGGGAAAGAACTAACGAGAGTTAATAGATAGGAGAGGATAGAAATGGAAAGGGAGAAAGACCAAGAACATTAATAATTACAACCCCTATTACTCAAGAAAACATGACAATTGAAATGGGGCAAGAATAATAGTGAAACAAAAATCAAATAACCAAATTGTAAATTTTAAGGGAAAAGAAGATTGAACACATCATTTAGAAAAAAAAGAGAAGTAACTAATTTAAACAGTGCATCCGCTAATCCTCAAGTAGGATTAGATGAAAGCATTACAAAACGAAGCTTCTAGACATGAAACAGAAGAATTGGAAGATAAAGAATTCATGGTGGAAACTCCATATATGGGACTAGATGATAGAAGAGAAACTAAGAAAGTAGCAATTTAAGGCATTCAATGACTCTTGTTGGTGGAGGGCCGAGTAGGAGAAGAGGAAAGCCTGAAAGAAATCAGAGTTGCAAGGGAGAGGGGAAACCTCATAAGAAGGGGGGAGGGGGGGATGAGTGCACACGCACAGCCAAACAGGCTACTCAAACCATAACTCAATTATTCCATTCTATTCAATCTATCTTCACGTTGGTTACAATGCAAGTATTTAAAGGAGAAAAACAAGACAAAAACCAAAGACTCAACAACTCCTAGTTAGACTCTAAAATTGAAACTGAAATAACTTGCATCTATCTCCTACGTATCCTACCCAATTAAAAGATCACATAATACTTTCCCCAAAAAAATAAACTTCCTAAAATCCTACTAGACCAAAGACCCAAATTGGACCCGGTACATCACCATCTGGATACCCAACTGGGTTTGGGTCAGTCCAAGGTAGTATATCTGCATCAATTCCCCCGGTGTTGAGAAAAACTCGCCCACGAATTTTGTAAAACGAGAGAATCAGCACCATTTGATCTGCATGCACAAATATTGGCTTTGATGGGGCAATGATACAGCCCGTCTCATGATCAACCATCACGATCTTCGGATGGTCGTTAACAAACGTCTCTTCGATGGGAATCTGATCGTGGGGTTTCACAATTGAAATTGGACCATCGATCAATTCTTCAATTGCAACCTTGATTGAACTGTGTACTTCAGTTTCATCATCATTTCCATTGACCACATTTTCTTCCATATCTGATCCACCTTCTGACGATTGTATCATGCTTGACATCTTATCATAGAAGTTGTTAATATTGGCAAGCTCTCAAAAACCTGTCGTCAAAGTAGAACGTTCTGTTTGCAATTTACGGAGCCCATCACTAATCGAAAGGAATAAATCATACCGATCAACTTCCATGATGTAGTGGGTATCCAATAACAATATAAAATTTATGACAATAGTGGCAGAATTGTAATTAAGTAAAGTTCCTAAGAAGGTGGCAAAACCGTAATATGGAAATTCAACAAGAAACACAAGATGGTTGTGACATATAGGAGAGGGGCAAACTTGGAATGACAAAAGAACTAATGGCAAAAAGGTAATAAAGATGAGATGGAGTAGTAAATATGGAGATGGGTAAGGGAACTAATTGAATCGAGTGGGGTGGGGTATATCAGGAAATAAAATAAAAAAGGATAAACAGAAGACGGAGAATTAAAGGCCTAAAGGGGTGATAGTGGAACTTCCAATACATGTGGGACTGGTCTTCTACCAGCCGAGGAAGAATGGCGGAAGTCTGAGTTTGAGTTGACCAGCAGTTGGAGAGTTCGAATCCTACAGCAGTTGGAGAGCTCGAATCCGACAGCAGGCGGAGCAATTCGACTGGGACTTGAAGACCACAGAACTGCAAGGCAAGGATGGACCAGGTATGTCTCTGTTTTGTTCTTCTTCTTCCGTCTTTGTCTCTCTTTATTCTTTTTTGGGTTCTGTCTCTCGCTCTCTTCTCTTCGCTCTTTCTCCTTCTTTATTTCTTTTCACTGGGTCGATTGAAGTTTCAGAGGGAAAAAAGAAAAAAGGGGGCGGTGAGAGCTGCCGCTGGGAATCGACACTGGGGTTTTTTTTTGGGGGGGGGTCTAATGGGTGGGGTATTTTCAGTGAAAATTGAAGGGGTTTTCTGGTTTGGAATCGAGCAATTGGGTGGGAATGAAAGTCGAAGGGAGGAGTGTTTTTCTGTGGAAGTCGAAGATTCTTTTTTCTTTTTTTTGGTTCACTATTACAGGCTTACAGCGGGGGGTAATAAAAGGAGAATAGATTACTGTTGGATTCGGGAGGGGGGTTGGGGAGATGGGGCTGCGGTGGATGATTTTATTTTTTTTCCTTACAGCTCTTGGTAGAGGAACAGAAATCCTTGGGGAAAGGGAATGAGAAAGATTGATGGGGAAGGAGTAGATGGATCCTTCAGCTCTGATACCAAATTGGTGGAGGGCCAGTTAGGAGAAGTGGAAACCCTGGAAGAAATTAGAGTTGCAGGGGAGAGGGGAATAGCATAAGAGGGGGGGGAGAAGAGTGCACACGCACCGCCACACAGGCTACTCAAACCATAACTCAACTATTCCATTCTATTCAATCTATCTTCACGTTGGTTACAATGCAAGTATTTAAAGGGGAAAAACAAAGACAAAAACCAAAGACTCATGGACTCGTATTTAGACTCTAAAACTGAAACTGAAATAACTTGCTATCTATCTCCTACGTATCCTACCCAATTAAAAGATTACATAATACTTTCCTAAATAAAATAAACTTCCTAAAATCTTACTAGAACAAAGACCCAAATTGGACCCGGTTCATCACCATCTGGATACCCAACTGGGTTTGGGTCGGTCCAAGGTAGTATATCTGCATCACTTGGACAAAATTATAAACCAATGGGGTATAATTGTATATAACCCAGCAGAATGAGAGACGATTACTTTAGAAAACTAGATCAGTATAGTCAATGTCCTGAGGCCTGCAAAACAAAGGGTAAACCTTCATGACCCACCTCTCACTTTAATCTATTGCCATGGTGAATGGACTGTCTGAGCCAGTCTAACATGGAAAATTGAACTGTATGACCCAAATGGTTTTACCACTAACTGACCTGCATATGGATAAAAGTATGTAAACTAAAAAACTATAATGTGCAGTTAGCAAGACTTGAGCACTTAACAGCATCGAATGTTATTTTTCTGATTGTAGTAACAATATAGTAGTTGTTACTGGTTGTACCAACATGGCATACTGCCATATGGACAATCTTAACAAGTAACGGAAGAAGACCAATAACGGAATGTAAGAAAAAAGAAAAGCAGTTAATTGAATCGAAAAGATGAACTCTATAATATATTTTTCTGTACATGGAAAAGGGTGAAACCAGATTTGCAGTCTTACACTTAACCGTATATTTGCATCCATAAGAAAATCCAGGATTTGCATTGTAGTTTTCTTATTATCAGGTGATGGTAGACATTTCCAACGCCATTCTAGCTTAGTTCCTTGCTTTTCAAATGTCCATGACAACTGCAAAAGAACAGACCGCAATAAAAATAAAGGCTAAATTAGCATTTTGTGGAAATCAACTAAGTCACCGCACACACACACTCCATAACAAATAAAGTTCAAAAATGATGAAGGCAACTTCACAGCAGAGATGCCATTATATACATCTTGATCACTACATTACATGCATAACTCAAGTGGGAAGCATCCAGTCACATGGAAACAGGGAAGGATATTACTGAAACTGTAGTTAGAATGTGAAAATTTAAGAGACCCCATCAAAACAAAAGAAAACTCTGAACTAGTACAATTACATGTCAAGAAATACCAGGAGGGCAAATCATTAACTGGGATGAATATGAAAATCTTAAAAATGAAAAAGGGCATTACATACCCTTTTGTAGCCATCTCCAGCGTCCACGAAATTGTAAACGGAATCGGGCTGTTGAAACCCTAGATACCGCTCTGCGGTCTCGATGTATTCGGAAACCGATTGGTCCCATTGAGTGGCCCTCTCTCGAACCTCAGCTTCCGATGCTGTGTAGCAGAATAGATTGAGTAAATCAGCAAGAAAATTGTCAATATCAACAGAAGGAGATAGTGAGAGAGAGGGATATACCGTTGCAGAGCCAAGTGTCGAGTCCATTGGTGATAGAAAGATCGAAATGAGAATCGAACCAAGTTCCCTTGACGAATATAACATCTGATTGCTGCTCGCCTTCTAATCTTCTTCCGGGGATTTCAAGTCTCAAGCAGCTATGCCTTGTCGATAAATCCATCACTGAGTATTACTGCTTGGTTACCGTTATGCGTCACACTCACGGTCAAGGAGGTTTCGTCCCGCCACTTCGTTCGTAGGACTCCAACACAAAACTTGCTTTGACGGTGTGACGTGGACTCACGACATATGTGCTGAATCTACTGACAAAGTAGAGAGCCGTGAGTCGGAATCGCGACTCTTGGGTGAAAGTTTATCATCATCCAGCGAATGATGTTGGCCATGGGCGAGCCGGATCTTTATCCCCTCCAGTTCCATGTCCGGCCCAGTTCCTCGGTCTCCCTAACAAGGGGGCACAATGACCACCCTACCCTTGCCTGAATACTCTGCCTGGGTGGAATCCACCCTTTATTAGAGGGACTAGGGAATTAGGTCGGGTAGGGAACTAGAAGAGATAATTTTCCAAGGTGCGTGAGCCAGATCACCTACACATATGTGTACCTTGCACATTCAGCTAGGTGATGACATCTATCCCAAGCCCCAACTATTAATTATCATTAAGATCTCCTTTGTGTGATGGGGTTTTGATGGGTGGGATTATGGTGTGAAAAAGTTGTATAAATTTTCACACCCCATTAGGATGTTTTTTTTTTTTTTTTGGTAAAAGGAAGTCTATTGAAGAAGCAAGCATGAAGAGCTCGAGGAGTCAAAGTTACAAAGATCTTGAAGCCAAGGAGTGGAGATGGGCCAGTCTGTTGTACATGCTATTGACAGGGCCTTCCGGGCTAGGGAGTGTGCAACTGCATTAGGATGTTAAGCCATTTGATTGTGTGGAGCGGGATTTTGGGTTGACAACAAAAAAAACACAGTTCGATCAAATCGGTGGGATTTTGCTGAAAATCACTGGATTTTAGTGGTGTAAGACCTTATTCACTGTAGCTGCTAGTGGAAGATTGGTTAGTCCAAAACGCCAATTCCAACAATTGCATCCCTGAACCACCAATGGCGTCCTTGCCTAGGCATCGCACCAACCCCCTATACCCAGTTATCGCATCCTTGAACCGCCCAATGCTCCCTGAGTATTGCACCGCCCTGCAACGAAGACTTCCAAGTCCTCCGCCATCAACCTCATCGACCTGAGCCTTGTAATTCTTGGATTGTGGAGTTACAGAAATATACACCAAAACCAAATGCAAAACCAAACTGATGCGCTAATGGCTGCTACTAACAACGATCTCAAGTGCAGGCCAAAAGATGTGGGAAAAACCAGAGGTTGCAGGTCCGACAACAACTGGGCTTTGAATTTTTTTTCCTGTCCTATTCTCTACCTGGTACAGTGGTCCAGTTCCTCTCATAGAGAGGCAAAAATGACGTTTTAACCTCCCTCGGGCAATGTGTTCGAGTAGGGGGTTAGGTCATCATTTCCCACCCCCTATGAGAGGAACTGGACCACTGTACCAGCGGGGAACAAGAGATGATAATGATCCCTGGGCTTTCGGCAACAAGGTTTTCAGTCAAGAAGAAGACGAGGTTGCAGGTTTGATGCAAGCTTTAAAAAATAAAAAAGGAATTGGAGAGAAGGAAGAAGACGATGATGATGCCAGCAATCTTCTGTCATCTCTCTCTATCTCTCTCGATGCCTTGATGGTGCCTAATTTTTCCTCTATCCATATCATATTTGGATCCTCTGCGGCCTGGGGTTGAGCGGCCATCGTGTTGCAATCAACTCACAGGCCGCCACGTGGATTTCATGTTGATCCAATGGTTGGTAGAAGACGGCCTAACATTTTTTAATTTTGAGTAGCAATTTTGAAATTTAAATTTTGAATTGAGCTCATCTATCAACCATTGGATTGGCATGAAATACATGTGGCAGCTTGTGAGTTGAGTGCAGCATGATGACTACTCAACCCCAAGATGATCGAAATCCATCTCTCTCTCTCTCTCTTTCTCTCTCTCTCTCATGTCCAAATGAGTATGAAATGAGAAAGTTAAAGGGAACTTCGAACTTTTCCATTATTGTTGGTACATGATGCCCAGTTGCCCACCCCATCGCTTCAGACTCCTCTCCTTAGAGGTATCAGCCCAATGAGTGCCCAATGAAGCATAGTTGGGCTACTTCGCTCACTCAAGTATGTGTGCCACCCAACCCAGTTGTCGGATGCTCACTGGCCACTAATTGGGCTGGCGCACTCCAAGGAGAGGAACCCGATCTCCACTCCATCACCTTAGGTCGTGTTTGGTTGAAGGTGTAGGACGAGTCAAATCTTGTCGAATCTAGATTCTGTTTTTTTTTGTCCTATTTGGTTTCTCGGAACACGATTCCGTGTTTGAATTCGCAGGTCCACGCGAGTCACATTTAAGGCAAAATTGGGAATCCAATAGAATTCACCCCTTGGGGTGAATTCATCAAGGAATCCACGTGAATCCACCTATTGAGACCAAAACTTTCCAAAACCCGTCGTTCGAGCAGGTCTCCTTCAACCTCTCTAGAAGTCTATCACTCCAACCTCAAGAGATCGCCTTCAAACTCCAGATCAAGGTTTTGAAGCTCGTCTGCAACCTCCTCTTTACATCATGCAAGCTCACCTGAGAACCTCCGGGAGATTCCTCTCTCGCCAGCAACCTCTTCCTCTGTGTTCAAGCTCGCCAACGATTCTAAGCCCTTTCTTCTCTATTTGTAAACCGAATAACCAGCAGGTAACTTCATCTTCATCTTCTACTACTCCCATTCTCTTTTTTTTTTTTTTTTTTCACTTCCGTTAAGAAAAACCCCTAATTTTTTCCATATGGATACAACCCCAAAATTGGGTTTGCTGTTCTGGTGGGTTCTGATTCTCTTTTTTGTTTTATGTACCATTCGATCTACAAACATTCCTATTTACTCTGCTTGTGTGAGTGAGAAATGGATTGATGTGCCTCTCTCTCTCTTTGCTTCTTATCTACGTTAATCTCTTTGGTTGGTTGAAGACTTAGGGTAACCAAACAGTTTTACAGATGGATTCAGAATGATTCCATCTGACAGACTTAGGGTGACCAAACAGTTTTTTTTTCCTCAACTACGAATCCACATAAACCAGATTTGTATGAAGCAGATCCACAATCAGAATCTAACTCGTCTGACACCTTCAACCAAACACGACATTGGTCCCAATCCCACAAGACTCCCACCCCACAGACCTCGCTAAATAAATGGGGCTTAAGAGTGGTTAATGGATATTTATAGCAGTAAAAGGAACAAATGTCAACACTATATGTGTGTGCGGGTAGGTGATTACTTGTTTGCACATGAAGTTTCGTGGACATGTCCACAACCCACGCATTGATTCTTGGTCTAATCACACCATGGTTTAAAATTGGATTGGAGCCATCTGAATCAACTAACTTAACCCAAAATCGACTGACACAAAATCTAATTAACCCTGATTCTTAACACACCAAGTTTGATCATTTTGGCCAAATCCAAATGACTCTGGCTTGGTCCAACCAAGTTCAATTGATTCCTAAACTGATTCTAGTCAATTTAAAATAGAATTGATAAAGACCAACCCATGTTTGATTTAGACTTTCTACACCTTGAATCTCACATTACAAGTGTACAATGTTTGAAAATAGAGGGAGAGAACCGGGAGAGGGAGTCACGACCTATAGCCATGGCAAGGACATCCGCCCAGCCCACAAAGAATCTGGAGTTGACACTGTTCCTGTGAAACCATGAGAGGTGGCGACATAATAAGATGGTTGGATGCTACTCACATCTTAGTGTTTACTGCCTAGTGCTTAGGGAGGGAGCTAAGGATTTAGGATTTTCAAAATCCCCCAAATCATGGCTGCTTTTCTCTCTTCTTTTTCTCAGGTATAAGAGTTAGGGTTTGTGAAACCTTAATTTGGTAGGAATATATCTTCATTGCGTTGAACTCCGTTGACCATGCAAAGTAATCAATTCAATTGCTACAATCCTTAGAAAAAACTTGTACTTGTGGATTTTGAGGTAACCCTAAACCTCCCTTGTATGTATTGATCAAACTTGTATGACATGTTCCTCGGTGCGGGAATGCAAAACTTTTGTAGGATCCTCACCGCCAACAGATAATGAACTGTGCCTATCATGATTAACTGTGTTCATAGCTAGGTAATTAGAATTAGAAAAATGGAAAAGAATTTTGGCACTTTGAACTTACCTGAAATCTCTAAATTTCATACAATTGGCTATGAATTTGGCTTTTGGAAATTGGAAAATATTTCTAATTTATTGATGACACTTCTGTCCAGAATTTCTCCAATGGGCATGATCTTTTCATTCCATGTTACAAAGGTATGGCTTCCCTTACTCTTAAACAAATCCACTCTGTGGACCTTTTTCTTGAACTAGTCATCATCCCCTTTCCCCCCAAATAAAATATTGCTGCATTTATTTGATTGAGCTGATTTCCACAGTGTGCCACCATTTTAAGTGATCTCTATAAACAGATAATGGAAGGCCCAAAAACAAAATAGTAAACTAGAAATCTATTGGATCAGTAGAACCTTCCACTAACAAATCAATTATCACCATCACATGTATCTAGTAATCAGAATTCAGAAACAGTACAGAATCCCTCCCAGGAGAGGTGGGGGGGGGGGGAGGAAAGAAAAAAAGAAATCTATTCTCTTAACTCTCTGGTTCTCTGCTCATGTTAGCAGTTGCAGGAAATCTGAATTTCCTATCTGTCCAAGACCTAACGAAACGGTGTTTATGTTACAGAAAACAAAACTTAGTAGCATTGCTACTAACTAGCATCATTCCTCTTTGCCATCTGCAGCCACCTCTGATTTAGTTTTAGCAGTCAACATATTATCCAAACTTTCAGTTTTCACCAGCAATATCTCTATCTGCAAATCAAAGAGAGAGAGAGAGAGTTACTAAAAAACAATGGAGATGGTTATTTTGACCATCTCAGAATGGATAGAAATCAATAAATGCAAACATGTACCTTAGCTTTCTGAACCAGGCGTCCTTTGCTCTCATCTTTCATGCCGACTGTAGAAATCACAATCTCTGTTGAACACCCAGAAAGGTTATTCCATTCAACTTCAAGTTAATTCTGTGAGGAAAATGGATTAGCATGAAGGGGAAGTGGGGGCTTCTTACTCTTCTGGGTAGCCAGTCCATTGTTCTTCAGAATTTCAGCAATTGTGACAACCGTAGTGATTGCTGATGTAAGAAAAACATGTCAATCACAAACTGGCATTCAAGAAAAGGCAAAGCATAATTTCTCTAACATTTGGATTTCTTAGTTTTGAGGGTTCTAGTTCACATTCTCTGGCACTTAATCCGAGGGCACAAGGGAACAAAGGGGTGGAGGAGAATCAAATATAAGCAAGAACACTAGAGAACCGAGTACACAATTCTTAATACACAAAAAGACCCACGAGATTGCTTCAAGAAAAGTTAAATAAGAGAAAGGAGTAAGAGCAGAAAACCCTTAAAAAAAAGGGGGGAAATCAGATATAATCAAGAATTTGTGAGAATCACAGACTCTTCAATACGAAAAAGCCAAGGGACTGTTCCAAGTTAAACATACCCATGCCCAAGGCGGAGAGCTCAACCTCCTCGTGCTGCTGCATATACCTCTGTAAAACAGAAGAACAGCCAAATGAAGAATTGATGTTAAACATTAGCTATAAATAGATCCAATTAAAAAAAAAATTCTATGGGAGTAAAGAGACCCAAGAATGTTAGAATGAAGATCGAAACAATGCATTGCTTTCCAAAATTTACAGAATATACACATGCTACTTATATGTACCAGGGAAAATTTTCAATTATCGAGTGATGCAATACATCACAAAGATTAAAATGAAACCCAAGAACTAGAGGGAAACCTTTTTCTAATGCAAAGTGGGAATAAAAACGACAGTGACTTCAAGGCAATTCCATTCATGAAATTTCGTGATTGACATGAGAGTTGAGAACCAGAACGTCAGTCACATCCAAGAGAAAACAGAGAAAGAATACAAAAGGTCGAAATGGGAGAAAGGAATGATCAATTAAAACAATTAAGGATGACAATCTCTCCATTTCATGTCAGCAACAAACTAACACTAAAAGAAGTGATCGAAAAACAAATTCCGATCCAGCAATCAAGATCGGATGAAAGAGGCGACGCCAGAAATGGCATTACAGACCAAGAACAAGATCAAACAGATAAATCTTTCTTGAAAAAATACATAATTCTATCGACGCAAGCGTTAAGAATTTCAATAGAAAAAGAAAGAAGAAAATAGAACCCTAATTCTAGACAATGCAGAAAGAGAGAGACGGAGATAGATAGAATACCTTAGCGAGATTGACGTAGAAGTAGAGAGGTTTCTTGGTGCTAGAGACCTGAATTTTGTTGGTCCTCTGCCTCTCAAGGCCTCCAAGCTTGGCCTTGGCGCCTGCGCCTGCGTCTGCATCTGCGACTGCAATCACCTCCATGAAAATCTCTGTATCGCAAATTCGCAATACTCTCTCTCTCTCTATTTCTCACTACACTATCGTTGGCGTCGACGAAGAAACGGGGGGGATCAAGACCTATAACTGCTATAATGATGTGGTCTTACATAAAGATTTTATATAGCCGCTGGTCTTGGAACCAAGCCCAATGAACAGTGAACACGTGTTAGGTCTTGATAGGGTCCTCTACTTTAGGACATTCTTGGCAGTTAGAAAGATAATCAGACGGTTATTTGGTTCACTACCGAATGACAGTTTTGCCCTCCTTCACTCTTCGTAATGACAAACAGTTGCGATAAATCGAAGATGATTTGTCCGCTTCCCATAAAAGGCAGTTTCTTCTTTATTCTGCCCCTCTCACGCGCTCTTCAGACTCCTCCGAGATGGAGATTCTAGACTTTTCATTAAGGCTAAAGGAGGAAATTGAATTATTTAATTGATTATTTAAGGGAGAGGTTCCTAAGGCATTATGGCCTTGTGGCCAATGGGAGTGTGCACGGAAGCTTCAACAGGGTGAGCTTTCCAGTTTTCATGGGGGTCATTTCATGCCCTTTTTATGTCTAGGCACAAGGGTCGCAGTGCCTCTCACTATTCTTTTTCCTATTATTTAATTATTTTATTGCGAGAAAGAATGCCACTTGGTCGTGTAATGCATGCCGCCCCTGCACCCAGATATAGGACTCACATAATGACCACAACACACCTTGGAAAGATAGAAATGACCAGGGGTGTGGCGGTCATTTCATGTGCCCTTGTGTCTAGGCACAGGGATGGTGTGCACTGTGCGACCGGATGATGTTTTCTTTCCCTATTTTATTGTTTAATCATATTTTTATATTGAACCTAAACAAGTTGGGTAATATATATTTGATCTAAAATTGAAATATTTATATCCACATTTTATTAGTTTTCAAATAAATATAGGGGAAGTTTTCATATACGACTGTGTAAACCGTGCATGTGAGAGGGTGGGAGTTTTGAGGCATTAAATATGGGTGGGAGATTTATGACTTTTCTTATTTTTTGTGAGAGGGGACACGACCGTGTATGCTTGCATGGCCGTGTATGAAATATTTGGCCAACAAATATTATAAGTTTTTTGAAACTAGTTTTTTCAAATATGAATTCCTCTAAACAGATACAAATACAAATTGAATACCAAACTTTCAACTATCCATTTACATTCCTACCTGTAGTCCTTATGCCTGTGTTCCATAAATTCTTTTAGACGTAAAATGAGGAAAGGATCTATGTAAGTTGTAACTATTAATCCTTTATTTGCCAATGGCCCCTTACTCTTGGGTGGCTTGCAACATTACCTTGCAAGATTTAGGTTATTGGTTCCAATACTCAAATACTTTGCTTGGGTAACGCTCACATAGACTTGTTTACCGAAAAAAAGGGTAACGCTCGCATACAATTGTGGCGAAGACATAACTCCCTACACGAGTGAGGCGGCATTGCAAACTAGACATTGGACTAATCCACCAAACTTGCATAATTTTTGCCTAAATAAAATTGCTTAGAAAAAAAAAAAGGTAAATCAAAGAATTTTTCTATAGAATAAACTTTTCCTTATAAACATTTATTCCAACAAAAAATACATGGAATAACAAAACATGTAAGAATTACTCCAGAGCATAGTTTTAGTCCATGGTATCGGATTAAGTATCGATTAAGGTTGACAATGATACAATATCAATGCATTTCAAAAGACATTGTTTCGATTCAACTAAAATGATACGTATCAGTATTGATCACTATCAGTAATAATACAGATGACCACATATGACCGATATGACCGATCTGATACCAATACCTAAGACTATCATAACAAGGATTATAACTATTTGATTAAGGGCACCATGCATCAATCATATCTCCTTGATTTATTTAGTTAATTATAAAGAAAACAATGCATGGGACGATCGTAAATTATTGATGCCCCTTTTGAGAGACACCACTATATATGTGATATCCTTGCAAGGAACCAGAACAATTTCCTTTTGGGAAATAGTGAGATTAACGAATGTACTTTTTAAGCATGGGTTCTTACTCATTGGTAATAAACATTAAATCAAAATTCGCTAGGTAATAATTATATCAAAACAGGGTCAAGGCGGGCTCAGTCCAGGCCCAGTCTGGCCCGGCCTCAAACTCGAAATTCCCAACCCATGCCCCCTTGCAGACTGAAAAGCCCAACTCAAGTCCTATCCGGGCTTAGGGTGGGCTCAGGTTCACAGGACCAAACTTCACTCCTGTATAGTATCTACCATCATAAGGTATTAGTGGAGGTTTGATCGACCTTCCGTGTTTTGTTGAAATTTCAATCGGTTTGTTACAAATGGTTTAAATTCCGTCTAATGGTTCAGTAACAACTATTTATTACCGTTTCTAAACCTAATTAATATTAGCACCAGGGATTGTTGGTCATGTAATGTTTGAATCAGCAAGGTCAATGAGAGCACGCACGGGTGATCTGCCTGAATGGTATTTTTTATTTTACTGGGGACTGAATAGTAAATTCACATGATCCTGTGCTTGGGTGCAAGAACCATGTAACCGGTTTGCATTCTTTTTCCCTTAATATTATAACAAAACTCGACTGTGATCAGTTGGAGATGAGAGCCCACCACCCTCAGCCTCGCCCCTATCTCACCCGGCCATCTCCCTCCCTCTGCAACTCCCCGCCCCGTTGAACCTCCTCTGCAACTCTCCCTTCAGGATTAGTGGAGCTTGATACATCAAACACCAATATGATGCCAATTCCTTCACTCCCCCTGACTCCCCACCCCAAATTATGAAAGAAAAAAATGACTGACCAAGTTTGTTAATCCCCTATCCTACTCAGGGGTTTAGTAATCGGTATCGGCCAAGATACAATACCGATTCGGATGGGTCCGTATCAATCTAGATCGGACAAATATATCCCTATTTTCTTTGAAAAAGTATTTTTTACCGCTGTCCATACCGATCCACCAATACAGGATTGGTGGAGGTATCGATCTCCACCGACCCGATATCGATTCCTCAGACCATGATCCCACTTAAACTCAACCAGATACAGTAAAGTCAACTAGGGATCGTTAAAGTCCAATCTGATCTAAATCATGCGATTTAACTCCTTAACTACATCAGAATTCACAGAATGGGCCACACAAGCTTTGCCTAGTTTTTTTTTGGTAACAAATTTTATTATCTCCAAACAAAGTTCCTGCACAATCTTCAAAGAGAGCTAAAGAAATGCAAGAAGGGGAAGAGGAAAACCAAATACATTTAGATTAAGAAAAGGCACCCAAAGAAGCAAGAGAATCCGCAACCTAGTCCAGAATTCATCAATTCGCCAAAAGCCAACCCAGCCTAGTTGACACTTCTAGCTTGGTTTCAAGTATCGGGATTGGTGAATCGGCTGATTCAGGTCGGAATCGGGTTATAGCGATCTCGATTTCTATCCATCCTAATCGTTACTATCTGAATGAGAATTGGATTGGCCGATTTTTGATTTTTTTTTTGTATTTTAACTTGAAACAGATCGATTCATGAGCCGATCGTATTTTCACCCTAAAATAGCTTAGACTCAGTTGCAGCGGACTGATTCATGTCAATTCCAATCTGATTTAGATCAAAATCGACTCTAAACAGTTTGGGCCGGATTCTGGTTATTAAAATCTACTTCTAAGTTTTAACTTTTGGTACTTTTTTTTTTAGGTAAAAGACTTTTAGCTCTATATAAATCTAGTAACATGGCTATTTAACACTGTACTTTCCATGTCTCTCTTCAATAAGAATAAGGATTTGAAATTATACAAATTCTTCTTCATTATGTTGTGCTCAACGGCCTGCGAAGTTAAACCTTATTTTCCTGACGGGGTTGCATGGATCTCACGCCTGCGTGTGTGTGTGTTAAATGACCTCCTTGTCTCCTATAGATTGAACCAAAAGGAGGTATTGATTGGGTTTCACGTAAACATAGGAGCCACGCTCTCGGACACAGAAAACTTCCCCATAAAATAAAAGCTTGCATTAATTCAACAACAGAAGGCCCACCACTACATATATAAGTATTAGCACGTTTGTTGTGCTTTATTAAATTACATATTTGTACAAGGTGTTCACGTTTTGATTCATAGTTGCAAAGTAGATCAACCCTCTTAGAAAACAAAGATCTAAGGCGGTCCATAATTTACCAAGTACTCGATATAACTCAAACATTCATGTACACACCATTGTAGACGAAGTAACACGAATATCTCTGGTAGTCAATCCATTTCCATCAATTGGCCGGTGGTACCAATAAGTATGGGATTTTGCTATATGAATCTTTATGTATGTTTGATTCTAAGAGAAATTAAAGAGAAAAAAAATAAAATTTTCAAACCTAAGAAGAAAATTTTTGTAATCAACTACAAGACACCAAACAACACCTTAAATAATATCATCAAAAGTCTCTCGAACGACATATGATAATCGCAAAACCTCTTACATCTAAGTTCGGTGGGAGTCTGATCATCCACAGGACACTAAATATAAGATTAAGACTCTTCATCGGTTGAGTGATAATGTGGTCCATCCTTACTAATTAATCAAGATTTAGCGACAGATTGTGACTTGTCATCATTTTCATTAAGCTAATTAACCAATAACCAACCATTTCCAAAGGGGTTGGGCATAAAACCCAAAAAGAAGTTAAAGCAATATATAAATGCCAAAAAGAAACAAAAGAGCAAGCCGGCAGATGCTCAACCGTTAGGCATTTTCCATCGGCAAGATCTTTTGGGCATTTTATATTTGTATTAATTATCATATGCTTAATTATTAAACATATTTTAATTACTTTCCAAAATAAACTGAATTATTAATGAATTTTTTAATAACAAACTTATGTTGCTTGGTGAATGATGATGATTATGTTCATTCATTTCCCTGAGATAGAATGAGTATCTGTCGGTGGTCTATTTTAATAAAATAATTGTAAAATTCATTATTTTAGTACGTAATTTGTTAAAATAATCAGTAATTAACACAACACTTAATTGAAATGGCAAACCAGACAAGCATTTGGTTCTTTCATAATGGTCATTTTATTTACCCAAAAAACAAATTTATATGGGAAAGAAAACGCTATTTGGTTGTAGCCCCTGCGTTCAGACACAGGGCCACGTGAAATGATCTTTGCACCCCCATGGAAAGGCGGAAATTCTTGGGGTGCAGCTGTCTTTTCGCATGGCCCTATGTCGGGATCGACCATGTAACGTTCTTTCTCCCTTATTATATTATGGTTATATTTTATTATATGATAACAATTAATAAAAATATTAATTAGCAAGGTTAAAGAAGTCAATATGACAACCACGAGCCTCATACTAATCACTATACCATCAGATTACATGACATAAGGATGGACCCTCATTGATTTATTATATCTTTAAGGAAAATTAATGAATCAGATATGCTGCCATAATCAAATCACAATCAAAATTGGACATCTAGTTGGACACATGGATTTAAATTTATCATTTTTCTTTTTCTTGTCAATACCAATGCATTATGAAACCCTACAATGGTTGACATAGCTAAATTTAATCTCCATCTCAAAAGAGGGATCCGTTAAAAGAAGGGGTTCATATGAAAATAGAAGGGGAGGATGGAGCCGGACGGAAATGGGGGGAATAGAAAGGGGAGGATGGAGTCAAACGGAACGTCTGCTCTGATACCATATAAAATTTCATCTTAAAAGACCAATCTGAAAAGAGAAAGGTTCACATATATATGAGAAAAGAGGTTTTTTCACTTACAATCAATGTGGGATTAACAGGATTGGTTTTGAAGGTTGAACTAAACAAATATATCATACTAAGAATATGATGATGTAGTAATGCAACAAAAAATAGTTTTAAATATCAGATTTAAAATGGGGTATGCACAAACTCATTTTATCTATGACCCTAATAAGTAGGGGCGTTGTTCTCTATGCCGCAGCGTAGCCTGCGTTCAGACACATGGGGGTGGGCGTAATGACCACCCTGCCCCCTGCATAGGCTGCCCATGTGCCTGGGCGTAGGCTGCACTGCAGCACAGAGAACATTCTCCCTAATAAGTATTTGGGAAAAAGGTTGTACGCACCGTCACACTCAATCATCTTCCTGACCATGTAGGTCTCCTGTATACAAACAATGAGGCACTCTCTCTTGTGCCATCGTGCACCCATAGGATTGCAAGTCTCTTTCTCTATTGATTTTGTATTAATAATTATGCCGATCTTCTCCCAATGAACTAAAATATTATCTCCAGTTACTACTAAGACTTAGATCCCACCTTTCTTTGGATGTTCCTGGATCCAATTTTACGAATACATAAATTCATTCAACCTAATTTTGTAGAAATTGATTAATTTTTAGAACAAGTGTTTTACTATTTTGAAAATTTTAATTGTTGAATTAACCAAATCCAGAAATTTATGATGATTCCCCTCGAGCCAACTATAAAAGAATAATCCAATTTAGCATAGAAAACTTCCCAACGTGAAAGGGCCCTCATCGTCAAGGGAGAAGAGAAGAATTGAAATGAATTTTTTGTAGCGAAAAATAAACCATTTCCTACATATGTGCAAATTAATAGATTAAATATGCACAAAATCAATAACACAAATAAATAATTAAAGATAATCACTAAATAATAAAAATTGTTAATCTAGAAAACCTTTTTAAAGTAAAAGGAAAAAACCACGGGACCTATTAGGAGTAACAATCCTCTTTAGTCAATGATAGAGACTATTAAACATCAAGAACAATGATATCTACTAGATGATAAAAGAAGGATCGAGTTTTCCTTAAGCCGCAATGAAGGGAAATCCTTTGATCACGACTTTTTGGATAGATGAGAGAGGGTTTTCGCGCAACAGTGGAGGATATATTCAACCATTCATAAATAGAAGAGCACATTTTGGTACCCTAGTCACACTTGATGGAGAAAAACTTTATCCATAAAAAAATTCACATACAAAAAATTGAATCCACAAAATATTATATTTTCATATTATTATCAACACTCTAAATTGAACAAAAATTGCACATTTTTTCCCTCTTGACAAGAGAGCCCAAAATTTCTATTTTGATTTATCTTAAGAGGGGAAGTTCAAACTTCAAACTTCAAACTTCAAACTTCAAATGTCATTTGTAAGAATGACTCAAGTGGATTAATTATCTTATAAAAAAAAAAAGTGGATTACTTAAAAGTCAATGAAGGGGGAAATGTTGCTTTGGTCAATAAAAAAACAGTAATGTGGCATTATCATTAGTGGCAATAAATCATAGCAGGCACAATCATAATGGTGTTGGTCCACGGTTGCAATACATCCAGCTTCCAACCAACCATCTATCCAAGGAAATATTCCAATCCAAAGGTGGATAGGTTGTTATCCAGTGTATCACCCTCCGTATATGATGTCTCTTGTTAAAACCGTTTGATTTGATTGAGACGGAACTGGAACATCATATACATCACACGGAGTAGGCGGTAGGCGTCAAATTCACGGATTTGACTACGGACCAATAGATCTCTGTAGTTTTATTAAATGTACGAAATTAACCTCACACCCTCACTTTATCCAACTGCCAAATAAATACCCGTGCGTGAAACATAGATTAAAAAGAGATAGAACGACCGACCATGCGTGTTGACTTTCTTACTTAGAAGTTAGAATCACTTTGAATAAAAAATAAAGAAGGTTGGTTAAGAAGTTGAACGTTCTCCAACTTTCCAACTTTCCAACTTTAATTCAAACAAACTGATAAAGAAAACAAACTTGAAATAATTTGGGCGCCATCAAGCCTGCATCATTTTCTACACCTAGGATTTTCCAATTCCCTCTCGACCCAAAATCTGGGTTGGTTTAGAGTTTAGACTGTCTGGTTGGGTCTGGTTGGGTTTAACTTATATCATCTACATTCTATTGTTTCTGCGGGTGCTTCCATGTGTCTATCTCTCTCCTTCCTATGTGAATGGACATAAGGAGCACACAAGTACGCTCACGCTAGTACAAAAGTAAATAAACAACCTGATCTGCTCCTTTGCCCGTTGTTTGCATCTCATTCCCCCTATAGGTGGCATGAAAGCTTTGGAACAGCAGCTAGACTGCCTTGCTTTTATTAGCGCTACAAAGACTAAAACTAGTTACAGAACTCACTAAAGAACCAACTAAACTAAAGAGCTAAAAGGAATCACTACTTGAACTACTAATTAAATGAACTTTAAAGGAACTAAAGACAGCTAAAGGGTTGCATTTCCTACCTTTAGATTACACCTCCTACCCTCTTTCTTACACCTCTTACTCTCATTTCCTCATTACCGTATCCACCAAAGAACAAGGGAAAGGAATCTAGAAAACATCCAATAAAATGGAAAGCATTAAATCTAACATTTACACGGTCCCTACTATCCCCCCATTAGAGCATCATGAAACTTCAATTTCTCTTACTGGAGAATGGCCGAGCATTCGGTGGAACCGGTGAACTACACTTGCTTCGGGATAGATGTGTGGGACAGAGGGCTCGTGATACCTGCTGCCCACCCTTCCTCCTTTGCTTTGAGAACCGTGTGAACGGAGAGTGGGCAGAAGGGAAGGAGGTCCTCATACAGAGTCGCACACTTACTTGAGCAGTGCGGGAGACTGGGGAATGGGTCGAGTAAACTCCCCTGAGACCGAAAAAATCACAAACGAAGTCAAAAGGTAGACTCAATGTCATAGAAAGATAATACATCGGAATCAGCACCGTCTTATTCGTTTGTAACAATAGGACTAAAAACGAATCATGATTCGGTAAATAGGCCACTGATTGGCATCCAAGACTGAGTGAGGGGCCCATCTTTCTCATTATTGTTCTTGTACAATTATTGGAATAGTTTCAGTTTGACGCTTCGCTTTCCCTAAAGAAAGCAATCAATACGCCTAACCTTTTGATCCATCCATTGAAGCAAATCCTACAGACTGCTAAGCTTATTACTATGATCCTGTTGATTCAGTCGAAGAACCAGATCCATCAGTACCGGTAGTCACTTAAGTCAATCCAGTAGCACAAGTAGCAAAGGTAGCAGGTCCATCAGTTGATGATCCGAATCCAGTCGATGAAGCAGTGGATTCGGTTGATGATCCGCTTGATAAAGATGGGGGACACCATGACGGTCCTTTCTTTGACACAAAGTCGAAACATTTCCACATCAAGCCAAAACGACATAAATCGTCACAATAATTCATTTTTACTTGAAAGGATGTCTCAACTTGGGGTGCATCAAAGAAAGCCTCCAAGTTGACATCCGGAGAGAGAGCAACCATGTAATACTAACGACAGTATTTTAGCCACTGAGAAACCCAAATCCCATATAGAGAACCATTTCCTTTGGCTTTTATTTATAGTATAGTTGCAATTTACAAATGAAGTGTCTCAACAAGAGTTACAAGACACACAGAGGACATTGATGTCACATCGACGGTTCGATATAGAATGATTGGTTGATTCAATTAGATCAATTTTGATTTTTTGACACCCATAGTCAAGGATATAGTATTCGGGCTCAGTGATTCAATCCAAAGTCAACTCTATTAATACGCTCCTACATTAGCATAGTCGGGTAAGAACAAGGGTATTTAGGGTTAGAGAAAAGAGTGGGCACGTCGTCAGGGTGCCCAACATGTGTCTTCCTCTCTCCCTTGCCTTCTTGTGTCTAACACTGTGATTGGTGTATGTCGCTAGCTTACTGAAAACTACTAAACTAACAACATACCCAACCCTCTCCCTTGGGATTGTTACAAACAAATTATTGGGAAGGCTGCCATTTGACTCAACTCAGTATCAAACTTGACCCATCCTCATCATGGTTTAAAACTCGGATAATTGTTTGATTGGATGAGTGACTTGAAGCTCACCATTGCTCATCCCGATTAAATCTGATTTTACACATACTGAGTCTGATCGAGTTAAATCGAGTTTGGTAAGTACAATTGAATCCAACTGATTCTAAGCTGATTTTGGGGTGATTTGACTTGGAATCAATGGAGACTGATTTTGTATCTAATTCCAAGTTTTAAAACCATGATCCCCATAAATAGTCTGGCCTATCTAACCTTACCTCTAAAAATATGAGATGATAAGCAGCCCAGCAAATGTTATTGGTTTAATGCCTTAAAAACCAGTCAGGGTATAAGAAGGCCCGCAAAAAATTCGGTATTGGTCCAACCGGTATAGGATGAACCATCGAACCCTGCATTATTGGTTAGTAAAGGGTATTACTGTCATTTAATTAGTATTTGTCACCAATAAGAAATTCCGACAAAAGATCTAACTACAAGATTTGAACGGACGTCGGACGAACGCACAACTTGGCGGAAAGAAAATCTGAAAATAAAGCGGGCCCTTTTAGGGTTTAGTGAGTTACGCCGTTAATTGACGCCGTTAATACCTGATATTATTATATATACATAATAAAAAAAATAAATATAAAAGCCAGAGTCGGACACTTTGGGAGGTTGGGAAGGAAAAGTGCAAAGACCAGAGAGAACGTTAGAGAAGAGAATTGGGAGCGTTGGTTGAAGTCGTTTTATCGCTCAGAGGAGCTCCGAGATCTCCTCAGATCGGTGAAGTAATGTAAGAAAACTGTCACATTTCTTCTTTTTATACTTCAAACTGTCCTTGATCTGCTTGAATTCGTCCATACTGGTGTGATTCAATCGTTGGACGAGTTCTGAGTCGCTTTGTTTGCTGCTGTTCTGCTAGTTTTTGTGGATTGATCTGAGAATGAGTTGGTGTTTTGTTGCGTTTTATGTGGTCTTAATGGTTTCTGTGTGGATACTAAGAGGGAAGGATAGATTTTAGCTTGTTTGTTCTGTATGTTTGAATGATTGTTAGTTGCTCAGCTGCTTTGTCTGTTGACTAGTTGATGTTTCGGTGCCTCATTTGTTAGTTTTGGTTCTCATTTGCTTTAAGCGTTGGATACGATTTTTCTGTTTTTGTCTTACAGCGAAATGTGGCTCCGTGAGATGGATTTGGATTTTCCTTGTTCTTATTTTCAAATTTATTTTGTTTCTTAGACTAGATAAGTAGGTAAGTTCTTCCTCTTCCCCCACCCCGATCTCAGGCCTTCAACTTTTTTGTTTGGTTTGTTTTGTTTCTGCACTTCGAATGATTTGCATCCGTTTTACCTTTTTTTTTTTTCCACAACAAAATATAGTTTTTTTTTGGAGTTTACTTTGATAAAAATACCATTGTTGTAAAGTTTTTTTTTTTCTTCTGGATCTTCCTTCTTTTGGTATTCGTTCTATTTTTTTTTTTTCTGCTGTGATAGTGTGAATCTTCGTATCCGATTGCCCGTCTTCAAGTGCTCTTTTCTTTCTTGAAAAGTATTCTGTTCGGTTTTTTTAAGTATTTCAGGTGGTTAAGTACATATTTCTTAATTGACTTAGGTGACTAGGTAGCATCAACAATAGAGGGGCACTAGGTAGCAACAACAATAAAAGGGAGAGGTTGATGCTCCCTTTGGCCTGATCTTATTTTCTCCTGTTCTTGCAAATTCCTAGTAGAGTTTATCTTCTCATGCATTGCGAAGTATTTGGTCCGAATAGATTCTGTAACAGTTTTCTTTTCCTCCACTTTCTTTCTTTCTTCTTATTATTGTTTGTGTTATTTTTGTTGTTGAAGTATGATTCTGTTAGTTGCTGACTGTTAAAGAGGAAGCTGAATTTGGTTATGCTTGTCAGAGCTGCTTATGTTACATCTTTATGAATGTGCCCTTGTTATCTCTTCCCATTGTACATGCATTCTGGTTAATTTATCGTTGTCATTTAATTTAGGGAACCAATCTTTTTTGCAAATTACTTCACTGTGTGAGATGAAGTTTTGATGTTAGCTGTCAATCTGGTATTATGCCAGCCTCTCTGTGCAATATCCATCTTTTAGTTAAGATTTTTTTGTTCCTTTTATTAATTAACTTTAGGTTTCTTAGATATATGAAGAAAAAAATTTGTCTCTCTGTGTCGAAAGTGAAGAGCTATAAGCCTATAAGTGAGATCTAATATTGCTACTTTGTCACTTGTATTACAATTACTAAGACCGCCTACACTGCCACCAGTGCTAGTTTTACACACTGTCATTGGAACCTGGAGCTTTCGTGTTTCATTGATTCAAAAGGTACCGAATATGCATATGGAGGCAGAAATGATATGGTAATGTCAGACTTACAGTTGTTCTCTGATGGATTTCTTAGCCCTGTACAATGTTTTAAGCATGAATACCTCATCTCAATTGGAATATATTTGCTAACAAGGGCTATTTGTATTTTATTGATTAATTGACTTGTCACCATCAGCAACTCGCTACAACTTCTATTGCGACCATCAGGTTGTGGGTTCGAAACATGGGAACAGCCTGTCCGCAACCCAGACCCTGTAGTTGTGGGAGCCTTGTGCACTGGGATGCTTTAGTATGAGCATTTTAGGAACTTTTTTTAAAGTAAATAAAGTTAGAGGATTGGATGTTCAGTACAGATTGATGGAAAAAGTAAGAAAAAAAGAAGAAGAAGAAGAAGGTTTAATACATAATTGTTCACATCAGAAGTTGCACCTTGTGTGATCTAGTGATAATGTAATAATCCCACATTTTCTCCTTTGCAGTGTAATGGGCAGGGAAATTGCAGAGACTTGTATGGATAAGGAGCCAGATCGTGTCATAGTTTACTCAAATGGTGTTGCGCAAGATTCAGATAATGGCATTGCTCGTAGGCACCATGATCTTCCGGAATCAGATGATCATATGAAGGGGAATCCAAAGTCTCAAGTTCTAGAAGAGATTATTGAATTAAAGGACTGTGATGTTAAAGAATGCACAATAGAAAATCCAATTGAGATCTATGAGCGCCGCCAGGTTGAAAATTGTCACAAGGAAGTGCAAGATGTGCTTTGTGTTAAAAGTAAATCACCTAGAGATGAAACTGTAAAATCTGAAGACCAGAAGCCAAGCAACCATAAAAAGTTAAGCTCTCCAGTGAAATCATCATTAAGATCTGATGGTGTTGGAAATTTGCGATCAAACTGTACAGTTCCTCAACCATTTTCACTGGCAACTGAGAAACGTGCTTCATTTGGAACTCGTCCTGTGGGGCTTGAAACTGCTGTTGCTGGTGGCATGAACAGACCATCTAACATGAACAACTTGCAGGCCCCCAGTACAACAAAGAAGCCTCAGGTAATGTCTTTTTTTTTTTCTGATGTATTTTCAAGAATTTGTCATCACACGAGGTATGAAACTGTTCCTTGATCATCATCGGAGTTAAATAGTTTGTTTTGTTTATTATGCAGTGAATGTGATTTACACTTTGGAGCATGTAGTTTTTTTTCTTTCTAGTATATCATATTGTTAATGGAGGTGAGCTGCAATTAGTTGTTCTCATTACACACATGCAAGCTGGGTGGCTTGTGCTGTACTGCTCGTGCGGAAAAATTTTCTTCTGACGTCATAATTTACTATATACTATAGAAATGTATCAAGGGAAACATGAAACATATGGAGAGCACCCTACTCTGGCCTTCCCTTGATACTTATTGTAGATAAAAGGGAATTGCACTCTGATTGCCCCTCCCCTTGTGATGCTTCTTTTTTAACTTTTGGATCTATAATCCCTCTCTCCATAGCCATTGACTTGGTTTCCAGATTTGAGGACATCATGAGCCGAACATTTTCATTTTCATTTGCTTAAAAAGGTTCCTTGGAATGCTTTGGGTTTTGAATTCCTAAACAATTCACGTAATATTTTAGTTGGTTGCTCCTTTGGAAACATAGGCTGTCGAAATTTTAGTAATAACATATATATTATTGCTGATGTTTGGAGTTTAATTCTTTGCAGCTTAGATCATCTTTGGCATCTAGAAAGCCACTGCAACCTGATAACAAGAAACATCCTGATGAAGAAGATGTCTGCTCGGTTGCTTCCTCGTATCCTCTGACCTAGCAGCTTAAACTCAAATCCTATGTCTTTCTTTTCCTTTTTCATTTCCTTTTGGAATAGTTTTGAGTTGTAAAATGGGGATACTTAACCTTGCATAGGACTGCAGCATCCATTAAAACATTAAAAGCCAGGATTACTGTTCCAACAGCTCCTGTGTTTAAATGTACTGAGCGTTTAGAGAAACGCAAGGAGGTATGTTTCTCGTTAGACTTTTGAACATGATTGTTGTGTAAAGTACACCATTTCTTAATAAAGAAATATTTTATACTTTTCTTCCATGTGCAAACTTTATGGTTGTATCCTTTCTTTGGTTCCTCTTTCAGTTTTACTCAAAGTTGGAAGAGAAGCACCAAGCATTGGAGGCAGAAAGGACCCAATGTGAAGCTCGGACGAAGGTACCCTACTTCCTTAAGTATCTCTAATAGTGGTTGCAAAATAATTCTCTTTTTCTTTGTCTTTCCTCTTCCCCCTTCCTGTGTAAAAAATTTTTTATTTAAAATTGTACAAGTTTAAAATGAATTCATTCTGGGGATATTTATACTTGTGTTTTCAAGTTTGTTTTGTGCATAAATGCAGGAAATATTGAAACGTAAGTTTGGCATTTTCTTTTTCTAACCTATTTTTATGAGCACTGCATTTACAGGAGGAACGAGATGCAGCTATGAAGCAGCTTAGAAAGAGCTTAATGTTCAAAGCAAATCCAATGCCAAGCTTTTACCAAGAGGGACCACCACCTAAGGTTGAACTAAAAAAGGTAAAAGAATTAGCTATGTTGGCAGTTCTATAGAAGTGGAGATCTGTAGATGTTATTGGAGCTACTGTAAAATCTTTCTAATTTGTATACTGACAGAAATGCTGTGCATTCTCTTCTTGTTTGTATACCAGCTGCCTACAACTCGTGCAATATCGCCAAAGTTTGGGCGGAGAAAAAGCTGCAGTGATGCAGTTGGTTCATCTCAGGGTGATGACCGGAAAGAAGTCTGTGGACGGGCAAATCGTCATAGTCTGGGTAGTTACAAAGAAGATACTAAGGCGACTAACAATAGCATTCGAAGCACAAACTCGAGTTACAAAGTCAAAGATGGGTCTAAACAGGTGAGAGAGAGCACAAAGTCTGCTGCCCTTAAGACAACTGGGCAGAGGAATGTGGACATCACAGTCCAGTCATGAGTCTTTTGGTGAGTTTTCTAAATTAACGGGGAAAAGCTGATTCTCTTTCTTTGTTATTATGGGTTCTGAAAAAGTGCATTGTCTTCTTGTTTGCAAGGACTTGTTGCAGTGTTTTGTGTGATGTATAAGGTGTAAATTTTCTGTAAGTTATATGCACACAATATATATAAAGAGTTCCAGTTTACGGCATCAGTTCTCCCATACTGATCCAGGAGCATAGCTTGCATATCTTTTAATCCAAGACATGACTATCATGACAAGTTTATGGCCTCTAACTAGTTAAGTAGTGTATTACCTTGAGTCCTCTTGTTGTTAAGCTCAGTTTGTATGTTCTAACTTATGTGTTTAGTCTATGTTTGTCTTTGTATTTTCTAAACTGAAACATGTAACCACGTAAACTTACCCAACTTATATGCTGAGAAGAAAGGTTTTAGCATGAGAGAAGTGGCACTGCATTTCCTTAAATCATGGTTGGTTGAGGGGCCATGGAAGCGTGTTTACACCTGTAATTGCGCAGAAACAATTGCTTCTTGTCATTATGGTCAGCCTAATCACACCAAAGTTCTTTAAGCAAAAGTAAAAGATCCTCACATGATGCAGTGGGACCTTATGTTGGATAAGTTTTTGTTTCAGATTTCTTATTTGTCAAAAGATGACTTTCACTTTCTGGGCAAACATAGTACAAATTTAGAAGCAAGGTTGCTATTCAAAAAGGGAACGTTGCTTTAAGGGTGTTAATTAGCTTAGCATGTTACATTCCATAAAAGTTTTATTCTTGTTACTTAATTATTATTGTTTTAGCAACTTCTTAGTTGAAAAGTTAAGATTGGTCTATTAATCTATTGATGATGGGAATACTATAGTCAGTCAATCAATATGAAAACTGAACTAACCAGTCTGAAAAGTTGACTCTGGGTTTGCAATATAGTCAGTGGTGCGTTTCCATCGACATATTTCGGCACTTCAGTTTCATGTTAGTTCAATGAAACCTGAGCTTTCTATCCTAAATATTGGTTGGCAGTATTCTTCAGATTGATTTCTAGGGATAGAAGATATCTTTTTATTTTGAGCACTACTTGGACATCCATCAATAATCCACGGGTAGTTTTGAGCCTGTAGAAAGGCTAGTGCAAGTCTAGGGTTTTAAAGATATGGATGTCAATGGCCGGTCTGGATGTAGTTCTCTAGAGAATTTTGCTCTTCATTCCTTCCCTTTATTGGACAAGGAGAGTGTGTGAGCTTTGGTGCAATGTTGCAGTATTGCATCTTACTGGTTGTGGTTTCGAAACTTGGAAACAACCTCTCTTGCAAAGGGGTAAGGCTGCGTATGGTTATCCCTCTAGACCCTGTAGTAGTGGGGGCCAAGCATTGGGGCACTTTTTTTCATTGGACATGCAGGTTCCGTCCAATTGCAAGTAAAGGGAATGGGAGGCTCTGTTTGGTTACAAGGAAATTAAAGGGTAGGGTAGTGATAGATTTAAAACCTAAAATAGGAACTTTTTGATAATCATTATTTAACATGATTGTATCATCTACTTAAATTTTTTACCAGATTTTAGTAATGAAGTTTTTTAAATGTAATTTTTATTTTTAAAACCAAAGGATTTAAATGCAAAGTAAATAAATTTTAATAACCAAATATGGAATAGTTGGGGTTAATGACTAGTAAAGGTTTTTTTTTTTTTTTTTTTAAAGATTTGAAAATCTCACTTCCTTTCCAACGAAATGGAGTTTAAGGGTTGGGAGGGAAAAATAGTTTTGAAGGAAATGAAAAAAATTTTAAAGGGGAAAGTTTTTTGTCTGGGATTATGGTCGTTGTGCTAGTAAGGGGGCCAATGGGAGCATTTGTGGGAGCATCAATAGGGGTGGGATTTCCACTTTTCACGGGGTCTAGTTTGGGCGGAGGAACAATGCTCCTTTTTCCAATTTTTAATCATGATTGTGTAATTTGCTTAAAACCATTATGATATTTGATAGTTGTATTTTTTAGATGGAATTGTTATCTTTACAAATATAAGGAACTCGATTGAAAAGTAAAATTTATAATTAAAATTAGACTATTTTTGAATTAATTATACAATCACGTGAGATAATGTTTACATATGTTTTCCATTTTAATATTGATTTGATTAAAACACTAAAATCATACATATAATTAACATTATATATGAATAAATTTTACAAATCATATCTAAAATGGTACATGATCCTGATTCTTATCCGCCTATCTACAGACAGTTTCTCTTTCTTGATGTTCCCCAAACGGGCAGGGAAAACCTTGTTGAGCGACTCTTTCACTTACAAAACGTTTACTCGCACCCAACATATCAGCTTTGGACAATATGATCTTAGTCATTGATATACCAAAGTACGTCTTCATATTTTGTAGTAACAAGGCCTTCTCAGGTATAGGGTCTTGGTGATCTGTGTTTATACTTTACCTACAACTGGCAGTAATACATGCGAGAATTGACACAATAAGATTTTTCGCCAACACACATACACGTAAGTGTGCTCACATTCGTACCTTGACATCACATGGCTAGGCGTATCTAATACGACGATCATATGATAAGGGTGCCCAACCCAAACCCTAGTTGTGACTCCAAATTTAAAGTGTAAACTTATGGACATAAATAGCTCGAAATGTTTATATTGCATGTGATAATATTTTTTTAAAAAAAAAAGGGTTCAATTTATGCAATCTCTCACTTGTACATCAAAGTCAATTTCTTATACATTTTAAACCAATGCCTTTCATATAGTTTTCAAACATCATAGGAGACAAACCCTTTGTCATAACATCAGACACATTTTTAGTAGTGCCAACTTTAGAGATATTCATGTCGCCTTGCTGGATAATTTTTTGATGATGTGATATTTCTATTGCACGTGTTTGTTCATCTGATGAGCATAGGCTCTTTTGTTTGAGCATTGAGTAGTGCCAACTTTAGAGATATTCATGTCGCCTTGCTGGATAATTTTTTGATGATGTGATATTTCTATTGCACATGTTTGTTCATCTGATGAGCATAGGCTTTTTTGTTTGAGCATTGACCCTTTGTTGTCTCATAACAGGGGAATAAGACATTTGACAAGTTTGGGACTACCTCCAAATCTGATTAAAACTTTATCAGCCAAACTTTATTTTTTGCTGCATCATAAGTTGGAAGGTATTCTGTTTCAATAGTCGAATCGGTTGTAGATTTCTGTTTTGCATTCCTTCAAATAATGATACCACCTCCCATTATATACACCATCCTAGACGTGAATTTTCTGTCATCTTTGTCAGGTTGAAAATTTGAGTCTGTGTATCCAAGAACTGACAATTGATCTGATCCATATACTAAGAAGTAATCCTTAGTCCTTCCTAATTACTTAAGGTTATTTTTCACGACAGTCCAATGTTCTTATCCGGGGTTTGATTGGTAACGGTTCACAATACCCACTGCATAGCAAGTGTTTGGCCTTGTACACAACATTGCATACATAAGACTCTCTACTGCAGAGGCATAGAGAATCCTCTCCATCGCTTTAATGTCTGCCTGAGATTGAGGACATTGAGATTTGGAGAGACTGATTTCATACCAAAAAAAGAATACTTCCTCTTTTAGAGTTCTCCATACTAAATCTAATCAAGATTTTGTTTATATAAGTGGATTATGACAATCTTAGCATCCGTTTTTGGCGATCTCTGACTAGTTTGATCCCAAGAATGTAGCTGACTTCACTGAGATTTTTCATAGAAGAAATAGTGGATTACCACCGCTTAACTGATGAAAGAAACCATGTATCATTTCCAATGAGCAGAATATCATCCACGTAAAAATACGAAAAATCTAAATAACAACTTAACTTTCTAGTTTCTAAACACAAAAATAGAAAGGCTTAAGACAAAATAACAAAATAAATCTTGCTAATCTGTTCCCCACGATCTGGTTTTGAATGAATCAAAACATCCAGCCGCATGGCTAGTTGGTCCAAAGGCCCATGAGTTTGGTCCATTTATGTAGGAGTATGGACCTATAATCTGATGAAGAACAATCAGATTATCAATGAAATTATGCACCTCTATATGTTTAAAAAAAGAAGTTTCTCAGAATGAGTCTAATTTGATTTTAATTACCTTGATGTAATCCTGAGCAATGTATTTAATATCACTAATCACTAATTAAAGTGGGAAAAAAAAAGTTAATGCAATATGGTTCACCGTAATCAATACGGAGGAAAGAAAAAAAGAATTCCATCCAATAAATTTATCCGATTCAATATTAATTAACTAGAATCTCATACTTGTATGTAGGGATGTAAACGGATCGGATTTGGCTCGGATAGTGCTATATCCGCATCCACATCCGATTAGCTATCGGACGGATTCGGATAGTGCTAAACAGATACGGATACGGATACGGATCGGATATTTTATCCGTTTACATGTAAATATAGCTTTTCAGATAGCTATAGCCTATCCTTATCCGCATCCGTTTAGCTTTCAGACGGATTCGGATAGTGCTAAATGGATATGGACATGGATACGGAAACGGATTTCGGCTATTCATTTACATCTCTACTTGTATGTTTGAGTACATAGGTTCTAGAAGTTTAAAAAAAATGAGAAACCTCAAAGTAATACATCGATTATCAGACCCGGCTCCTGTCCAGCACCCTGCCCAGGCTGCACGTGCAACGTCGGACATAATGAAGCGTGAAAAGACCACCTCACCCCTGCCCGAACACCTTGCCCTACCCATTCCCTATACCTGGACCATACAAAGCTTTATGTTTTGGTCTTAGGGAGTCTATCACTCTATCCTTTGTTTTTTTTAATAATCTTGAGGTTTAAGAGGTCCTTGTTCTCGTGGGGTTTGTCCATGAAATGCATTTAGGATTGCCTTTAATTTGTTGTTTCTGTTATTGTGTATGCTTTTTCCCCCTTTCATTGCAATAAATTTGATTTGCCTATATAAAAAAAAACCCTTGTGACAATAATATTTTGCTTTTTAAAAAGATAAAAACAGTTCGGTATTAGGGTTTGTATGGCAACATTTCTGTTCCAAAATATTGTTTCTGAGGCGGAAACTATTTTTTGTGTTTTTGTGATTTTGGAGTAATTCTGTATCAACATGCTGTATGGTAAAACTGGAAAAAAAAATTGTTTCTACCACAAAAAAAATACAAAGAGAAACATGTATAAACTGCATATAAGGAGAAGAATTTGTTCTATTTTGTGGTGGTGGTGGAAGTGGCGTCAAGTCTGTATCGTGCATATTTTTGCTTTTAGTTTGTGTTTCTGTTTTTGGTATTTCTCAAAACCGTGTTAGAACCATTTCTACCATTCAATTCATTAAAAAAAAAAAACAAAAAAACACAAAAACAGACCGGACAACACATCATAAACGATTTTTTGGAAAATTACCAGACCGACCCTAAAGGCTTCCCAACTATCCAATGATCTAAATGATAAATAAACAGAGACATGTGGCAGAAAAAACCATTGGTACTTGAAGCCATTTTCCCATAACTTTAGTTAAAGTAAGTTGATCTTCACAGCAGTAGAAGGGTACCCTACATGTTACTTAAGCTGGACCCCACTTACATGGGCCTCAAAAAAGCATGGTTCCACCCCAATTTAAATAAGTAGTGGGGGGTTGTACCCATTGACACCTTAAGTTGGTGTATGTTGAGAAGGCTACCTCTGCCTTTGGTTCTGAAAAAAGTTTAGAAGTACTATCAACAGAAGACAAATCTATATATCCAATGGATTTAACAAGTTTCCTGAGTTTGTTGCTGCACAATGCATTCTGTGCATATATGTTCTTTTGTGAGATGAAAAAAGATTGATACCATACTATACCATACCAGACAAGACATATTCCAAGCTGTAGTTGCTTTCAGTAGTAAGCAATGGTCACTATGGGGTCCAATTCCGACCTCTCTTAAAGCTGTTCTTGCTTCTGTGATGAACCCAACTACTTTGGTGATCACAGAAGAGAAAAGATATGTATCCCATTTGATATCTTCGTTCCCAAGAATAAAATCTGATTTCACATTGTTCACAAAATGTCGGGTCTTCGTTTTCATCTCCGATTAATCTCTGCGAACGATGGAACATGGCTCTGCATAATGCACATTATGCAAATAGAGCATATCCCATGTATAATGTAGAAAAACAAAACCTACACGATGCAGGAAAGAATGAAAATCACAAATAAATAATCACACAATTAAACCCATGGATTTATGTAGTTCGGCAAAATTGCTTACGTTCACGGTTATTAATGGAGAATATGGTTACAGTCGCTTATTCTCACACCTCTCTCAGATTAATTACAGAAAAAGAACTCTCGCTATGAATATATAGTGAAACCCTTACACAAATATTTTATTGAAATATCCATACAGCCCTAGAAAAATTCTCAGGGTCTATCGTCCCGAATCCCTACCATGGACCCGCCAATTCATCAAGGATCCCAAGAGAAATGCACAAGGTGGGTTGATTCCTCCGAGCCTCAAGGCCTACTGCCTCTTAAGAGTCTTTTGGAATCAGCCCACTTATGCAAGCGATGGAAAACAAGACATTGTACCCTCACAACATATTCCTTTTACCAATTTTGGATTACTCAAATGGTAAAAAGATTTTGACATGATTAGAGCTAATTATCCAAGGACTAGGTAGTCTCATCTTTGATGAGATTTTATCAATTAATAATCATGTAATCTGTATTTGGTGATCGTATTTAAGGATTTGAGGAATCGGTGTTAAGATATAAATTCATTAATAAAGTTTTGATGATGCTTTGTCGGTTTAAAAATATGATTGTTCCTATCTTTTCACATTATGAAAGGAGCTTTTAATGGGCTTACAAGGATTCAAATGAAAGGTCAGATTTAATTACCTAAAATTTCAGTTTTTGGTTGTAAATAATTTATTCTTAGACAATAGTAAAAGAGTTAATTAGACATAGATATTAATCTTAATAATAATAATAATAATAAAAGGGAAAAAGATTCCTAATTGGTGGTGTTTCCTACGTTATCTCACAGGGCACCGTGAAATGACACATCTGCCCCCTACGTAGGTCCAGGTGTGCTCCCCCATTGGCCCTGCCGCTTGTGTTGAGACCATGCGACCAAGTAGCGATCTCCTTCCTTAATAATAATAAGGGAAAGAGAATGCTATCTGGGCACGTGCGGTATCCTATCCCTACACCCAAACAGGGGAGGGCGAAATGATCGTAGTGCTCCTGGGAAATTTTGCCTTTCCATGGGGGCACAACGGTCATTTCTCCCACCCTTATGTCTGGGTACAGGGACAGTGCACCACACACGCCCAAATAGCATTCTTATTCAGATCCAGATCTTCTACAGCGTGGCTACCCCAACGGCCTGTGCTGTATAGACACAAGGCAGTGCACAATGACCGCCTTACCCCGACTCGGGCAAGGCGCTCATTGAGCACCGCCTTGTGTTTGCGCAGCGCAGGCCGTTGGTGCAGCTGCACCATAAAAGATCTGGATTGTTCTTACTCACTCATATTTGAAGAAAGAAAAGGAAAAGAGTACTTAATGAATCAAGCAAAATTAGTAATGCATAAGAAACTCCAATATCAATAGTGACATTCAACTTAAGTTTCTACTTTTTTCCATTCTCCAATTACACTTTCTTCTTTATTTTTTGTTGGCCCTCTCAAAGCTTTTAACAAGGACAACCTGTTTTCCTTGCCATTTAAGCTTGGAGTCACACTATGTTGGTTAATGCTCCATTGATGAAGGTTCCTCATATCCCCATATTCTCTTTTCCCAAGTGGTAAACAAAAGAGATATCCTTTCCTTAGATAAGTCAGACCCTTCAAAGATTAATATGCTCTAGAATAATCAAATTTAAAAATTAATTAAGAGTATCATTAGAGTAATATTAATAAAGATGTAATTCATTTGCAGGGTCCATCTTAGACTAAATAGCTCCTCTAAGTTACCATAAAAAAGGAGTACAGGGCAGGTTTAGGAAAATTCTTTAGGTTTCTAATTAGTTTGTTTAAAACAAAAGAAGTCCTTGGGTTGACCTCAAAATGGCATCAATCCTTACTATTATTGAGATCCCATTTATTATTAATGACAAAAAGTCTTCTTAACCAAACTATTAATTCTATTCTTATATTAATTTCCCTTTAAGACTTTTCCCTACCCTTCTATCCTCCATAAGCTAAGCCAAGCCTATTTATGTTAATTTCATCCTTAGAGTGTGAAAAGCATGGAAGGGACTGGTGTACAAAGTGGACTCCATGTCATGAAAGAATCTGATCTCATCTTCACGTATATAAGGACCCATGAAAATAATAATGCATGACCAAATCAAAATCTCTCTCTCTCTCTCTCTGTCTCTCCATCTCTCTTTCTCTCTCACAAGTTGAGGGGAATGTTGTCTGGTTCGAAACCATTCATATATGAAGAACATTAACATCAAACTGAATGATTTCGGACCAGGCTTCATTCCCCCCAACTTGAAGATCTTCGTTTTCGATGAATTAATCGGAGAGTTCGTCCGTCGACGGAAAGATATGCCGGAGATGATGAAGATGATCAAAGTAGAGGTTCTTTCTCAAATGGGTATGAATTAGTCTACTATAATCTCTTTTCTTTGTTCTTACCAAATGTGTTTGACAAAATGACAGTGTTTGTTAAGTGTGAACATAAGACTCTAAAATCAAGTTTTATTCTTTCTTCCTTTACATCTTTTCAGGTGTTTGTTTATTTGTTGGGAATTGGAATTGGGTTTTGCTTGCAGAGAGCTACAAAGAATATTAAGGGAATTGAAGAAGCTTTCACTTTATTGTTAACATTAAAGGTGAGCTTTGAATTCACCTTCTTTTCTTTAATTTTTTTTTTCTTCTACATTAAGACTGTAATGATAACATCTCCTTAGTCCATATATATCTACCAAACTTTTTGATACCTATGTGGGTCAGATCCACATGACCAAACAAAACTTGATAGATACTTGTATCCAGTAAGTATCAAACTTTGATAATGATATTATTGGGTAACCTTTGTTGTGGACAAACTGAGACTCTGTTACCACAGTAGAAATACATAATATGGAGCAAAAATTGGGATCAATGTACTTGTTGGGTTTGATAAGACATTGGAACAAAGATAAAAGAGTGGAAAAAATTAGAAAGATCTAAGAACAAAAAGGGGAGGGTCACCTACCAGACTCTTGTCTGATTCCTTGTTTCATATGTTGTGCCCACTTTTCCATGCATCAATCTAGGGTTAGTTTTGCCTTGTAAAAAGATAAGAATGAGAGTTTGTGGTTTTGAGAGAGTTGAAGGGTACGATGGCTGGTATTTCTTCGCTTGCAAAAGTGGGCTGATTTTGAAGGGTTGTTAAGAGGATGAATACTTTTTTTAGGGTTATACGGGTAAAAGGGTGTACCTAGTGTGTAAGGCTCCCGCCACTGTGGGGTTTAGGGGAGGGTCATAATGTATGTAAATTTATCGCTGCTTTCACAGAAAGGCTGTTTTCATATTCGAACCCATGACCACTTGGTCATAAAGGAGCAACCTTTACCATTGCACCAATTAGGCCTGCACTCTTTAGGATTATATGGATATTTTGGTAAATTTCTTGTATAGGATTTGCTATAAATTTGTAGCGAGGATTTTTTCTCTGAAATTAATTGAGAGAGTGAAGACGAGGGGCTATGACCCTATTCTCCATTGATAATAAAACAAAGGGGCGTTGTTCTCTGTGCCATAGCGCATGCTGTGCCCATGCATATGGGGGTGGACACAATGACCACCCTACCCCCCAAAGTGGCAAGCCCATGTGCCTGAGAGCAGCCTGTGCTGCGGCACAAAAAACATTCTCCCTAAAACAAATCTCATTTCATTGTGGACTTAGGTAATCTTGCCAAATCACAAAAATCTTTATGTTCCACTTTATTTGTGAATGTTGTTTGTGATTTGAATTGGTTTTCTGTATCATAGGTTCTTGTTTTCTACAAAAGAGACATTTTGTTCAATGTCTTAGTTTTCTTCTTTTGAACATCTCTTACTTGGCAGCCTTGTGCTCCCACAAATATCTTGTTGACTTGTTCTAACGGTGAACTTAGTACTCTAGAGCCCTAGCTGTCCAGCTGTTTAGCCTAAATCCTTGGCCTTTGGTGTAGGTTGTGTTGTTCTATTTTTCTTCCTACCTTTAATAAAGCATCATTATTTATTAGAAAAAAGAGAAGTAGTTTTCTGTCCGGGAGTGTGGCCCCTACGCAATACTCTCATGTGTTTATCTCTCTTCTCCTCAAAATAAGGGAGTGGAGATGTCTTTTCATACAGTGAGGAGAGAGAGACTCATGAGAATGTTGGCGTAGACCACACTCCTGGACAAAGTTCTTTTTTCCAAAAAAATTAAAAAGACTTATCATCAGACTAAAGTCAAATGAATTAAAAAATAAAAGGTCATGAGAATTTATTATCACCACAGTTGTATGAATCCCAAAGATTAATAGCATTAATCCCAATAGCCAGTCAGCCTTAGTTTATTTTCAAATTGACTGTATAAATACTTAAATTAATGACTGTTTTATTATTACTTTTATCCATGTACCTCCTAATTATGTTAAGGACTATAAGAATTAGTTCTCTTTGCTTGTTTACCATCTAATCTTTCCCACAGGGTGGTATTCTGGTTCTTCGATCCTGTAGACTTCGACAATATAATAATAATTATAGTTGATGGATGTTGAGGTTCCATCCGAAAAGTTATAGTAATAATTTCACATCGGATGTGAGTAGTCCAATATAGACATATTTAAAGTACTTGGGCACATTCTCCTTAACAGCTAACTTTTAAGGATGTGTTTTATAAAAATCCTCAGCAAGTAATATCAAAGCCAAGACGAGACAACTCTAGTATCAAAGACATGACACAAATCAATCTCCAAGAACCAAACCCTAAAATCAATCCTGATTCTTAAAACCTTGAAGATGAGACAATCAAAAGTAAGCTGTTCTTGAAGTGGTCCTTCTTTAGAGTAGAACAGTCAAAAGATGGATCGCCTAAATTAAGAAAAATAAGATAACGATTGAGAGTATATATGACAAAAAAGCAATCCTCAAAAGAAAGCTCGAATTCCTTCTCAAAATAAAAAAATGGATTACCCAAAATAATTTTATTACTTTTTGACTTGACCAAGAAGGATATACAGAAAAGCATTCAAAAGTCTATTCAAAAGACAGATTTTGTTGGGCATCGCATCACACGGCATTGCAAAGAAAACACCATCTTTTCTCTAATCCCCTTTTGTTTAATTTTAAAGATTTAAACTATTGTGCATGATTGGTTACTCATGATATATAGTGTGGTTCACTTCAATAATAATCAAAATCTGGTTTTGTTTCCATAATTTATCTTTTTGTTTATATTTTTCGTCGCAATCGTTCATGATGAAGAGAGAATCTCTTCACTCATGGGTTCTGATGTTTGGATGAGACTTTTAGAAAAACAATGAGAACATAGTGGTGGGTGAAATTCAGGAATCATCCGTAGAGAAAAAATCCCCTCCACCCTTTTTGAAGGGGGGGGGGGTTTGGGTGTTAAAGAGAACCATTTGATTTGGGATGTAGGTTCTTTCACCCACTCCTGCTACATAGTTTTGGAGAGGGATCTATGCAAGAGATAATTTGAACTGGTTGACCCGGGTGGTATTGTACTAAGGGCCCGATTTGATGGCTGAAGTGCTTAATCAACCAAACTAGTTGCTTCTCCGGTTCAACGGATGGTCAGTAGGGAGTCCTAGAGACCAAAGTCCCATAGGAATCACCCACCTTGTGCGTTAATCTTTGTTACTAGTGGGTCCACGCAAGTGTTCAGGGGCGGTAGGCCTCGAGAAATAGTCTTTGAGAATTTTTTTAAGGCTATATGGGTATTTTGGTAAACTACATATAAACCAATCTGAGTTTGCCTTCAAGAATATTTTTTAGGGCTATATGGGTATTTTGGTAAACTGTCTATAAATCAATCTGAGAGAGGTGTGAGGAAGAGCGATTGAAAACATATTCTCCATTGATAGTGAAGCAGATCTCATCTCACCGTGGAAGCATGAAAGCGACTGTAAACATATTTTCCATATTTGCAATAAATTTGGTAAAAAAAATTAAAACGCAGCCTCTATGAAAAATCAGACTCAAACCTATGATCACTTGGTCACAATAGAGCAACCTTACCATTGCACCAAGATCCACCTTTTCTTTTTGTTAAATTTGATATTACCTATAAAAAAAAAGATGAAAAATAGAAAAATAATTAATCCATGATATTTATAATCAAGAGTAAACATAAGTAGCATTAGGTACCGACAGGGATAAACCAATAATAATTGAGCTATGTACATGGTGTAACATGTCGGTTGGTTAGGTTGGTTCGATCCTTGGAGAATGTTATAATGAGATTAACTTTTGGATTAGATCTCCTCTTAGGTAGGATCCATGTAATGATGGCTACTAATCCTTACTAGACCCCTTGCAACTTGCAAGTTGCAGATGGGCCATTTCAACAACTACCTTGATGCCGATGGTTGATCTCTTGAGAGGGTTTTTCATATATATACTATAAAGTATTCTTTGTTGAGTTTAGCTCATCTTTCGGGAGCCCAGCACATCCAGGGTGCTGCTAGTCGTTGGACTGTGCTGCACATATTTCTAGGCATGCATTGAGATGTGTGTGACACAACTCAACTGTTGGATGCCCCCTAACAGCACCCTGGGCTCTGGGCTCTCTGGAGGCGATCCTGTTCCTATTCTGTTAGCCTTTCAATTACTTTTTGACTATCTACTATTCATCTGGTCATTATCATATACCCCTTTAACAAGTTGTCATTAATCTGAATTTTGTTTGTGAGAGAGAGAGAGAGAGAGAGAGAGAATGTGTGTGTGCATGTATGTATGTTTAGACTTAAAAACAATATATAGTCATTTCCTTTTCAAAAGTCCTTGCTCCAGCTTCTCCTTGTTTGGAGCCTAAATAAAGTAGTGGTTATGCTGCTTTCCTAGACAATTTCATCAAAAAGGAGATATATGCTGCTTTCCTAGACATTTCATCAAAAAGGAGATGAGGAATTCATGTCTACAAGGTGGGCTCCTCTTTTGAAAATTTTATATTATTTTTTAGGAATTATTTTTTTCCTGAGGTTCGAAGACTAGGTAGAGGGGGGGGGTTCACACCTAATTACAGTATGTGGAAGGATCGTTGGATACTAAAGAAATGGTCAGTCTAGATTCTAGATAGATCACATATCAAATTTCATATCCAAATTAAATCATTTATTTTTTTATATTAACATATTCTCCCATGTATGTCCATGCACTCCCATAATCTTATGAATCTTATGTTAAATTCCTACATTTTTTGTGACGTGACCAACTCCATTTAGAATAGAACTTACTTAACATATGACCAAGAAACGTTGGGTCTACTTACTTATTTACAAAGTTTCAATCTAATCCGAATTATCACGTGACAGAAGTAGGCACCTAACCATAGCTTGGATATATGAACCGCCAGAATACAAAACCTTCTCCTTAATTTTTGTTCTACCTCCCTTGACAAGTGACAACTCCCTTTTGGCAGACACACACACACTCTCTCTCTCTCTCTCCCTCCCTCCCGTTAAATCAACTTTATTGAAAAGAAAGAAAAAACAATATAGAGTGACCTCAAATCAATACAACCCTAAAGGGCACAGGGCAAAGTGGCAAGCAACACCAAGGGAGAGATCCAAAATGAGGATGAATCACAAAGACAAAAGGAGAGAAGAAAGCAAAGCTACAAGCTACAAATCCAAATGGGGTGATCTCTCCACTGCTCCATAATAAACAAGTTCCTAGGGGATTTTGGTCCCCTCTTGTCTTTTGGGTTTCTAGAAGTTCTTTGAGAATCAAACTCATTTCTTATATGTTTTTGCCAATAAAGATCATATGGTTGCATTATGCCTCAATCCAAGCTCAACACCAAAAATCTAACACATCATTTAATAAAATGGTGGGAAGCAGTTTTCTGCACGGGAGTGAGGCCTATGCCAGCACTCCCATGTGTCTATCTCTCTCCTCCTTAAAACAGGGGGCCAGAGATGTCTTTTCACATGGGAGGAGAGAGATAGACTCATGCACATAAATCTTTTTCCCTAAAATGGTGCACCATATCCTCCAAGACTCTCCTTTCCAAACTCAAAAAACTAGAGAAGAAAACAAGCTTCATCAGTTTTACACAAATATACATGATTTTATTTGTTCTTGCTGTTTGGTTCTCTGGAAGCATGGTTCAAGTAAGCAGAATCGATTTTGGGATTGGTGTTCGCGAATTCTGATTCAATTGGAATCGATCGAGAATTGGATGGAATCGATTTGAACCATAGAAATTCGAACACGAATCTGTCACTTTGTACCGATTCGAATGACAGATTCCGATTCATTCCTCAAACCATGTCCAAAAATTATCAACAAGATGTGACGACATACATACATGAACATACATATATACACACACACACTTTACTTTACAATGGTGCAGCTCCCAAGATGTTTTTAGCTTCATGTCTCTTTCTCATAGGCTTTATAGTCTTCAAATTGTGTTATAAGTCTACTTCAGTCTTCTTCATACTTTATTTCTATATAAAGGGAAGAGAGAGGTAGTGGTGGGTGAGTGTGACTTTGTTCTTTACTCGTGAGTCATACAACTTCTTTTCTCCTGTCCTGTTACGTGATTGTCTGGAGAGGAAAAGAGTAGGGGTGCAAGTTTGGTCTTGACGGCCCAAGCCCGAACAAGGCCTGGGTTGAGATACCCTGGCTCTGAGGGCAGGTCAGGGTTGGGATTTGGGAATCTCTGGCTTTGAGTTAGGGCTGGGCTGGGCCGGGCCAGGGTTGAGGCCTTAGGTTGAGCCAAGCTTGGCCCAACTTGATGCTATCTTCTTCTTCTTCCTATTCTTTCTTCTTTCTTCTTCCTCTAGAGCCACCTCGATCTGGGATTTCAGAATACCAACCAGATCATAAATTTCTTCTGCTTCTTCCCAGCCTAGCCAACCCTTGCATCTCCCTCTCCCACCCCCTCATTGTCAGGGCCAATTAAGATCAGCCTGACCCGACCCTACCCTGAGGGTAGGTCAAGGTTGGATTTTTCTGTCCCTGAGTAAAGGCCGAGGCCTTGCTAAGGGGACTCAAGATTGGGCTGGGGTTTTAAAAGGCCTAGCACAACCCGACCTTGTTGCAGCCCTAAAGAGAAGTCTCTCTCTCTCTCTCTCTCTCTCTCTATATATATATATATATCGTGTTTCTTGTACTTAAATTGTGGCACACCGACATTCCTCTAAAAATGTTGACCTATTCAAAACTAGGTCAACGAACTTAAATTTCATCCAAAATTTCTGATTGTGTTGTTTTTATCCATATGAGACCCATTTTCATATAAATTTTTGCAAAATATTTCTGTTTAAATTGGTATCGTATTTATACAACATTGATATTATTTAGAAAGTTTTTACAAAAAAAAAAGAAGAAAGTTTTGTAAAAAGGTTTTTGAATCACTCAATTTGAACTTACGATTTAAAAATTATGAAATTTTAAAGATTTTATAGTAAATGTTTAAAATAATTAACTCAGTTCGACTTGATCAACCCAGGCCCGAACCTAATGGGCCTTACTCGACGTCAAGCGGGCTTTGGTCGATACCCACTCAACGTCGGGCCAAGTTCATTGAACATCGATTCTTGGCCCAAACCAAAGTTCGTGTTATTCATATTTTTTGCCCTTTTTTTGACTTTTAAAGCTCTGATTGAACTCAAATTTGTTCCTTTGAGTTTTTATTTCAATACAAAATTGTCACTTGGATTTCAAGAAATTTTTTTCTTGGATTAAACCTTACTTAAGTTGGCAAAACTTTGGTCGGATACCCTTATTTGAAGGGCTTGATTTTTGTTTGGCCATAGCTACTCAAATATTTATTGAGAGTGGACCCCACCCGGGCAGTGTGTTCGGGCAGGGGGTAGGATGGTCATTTCCTCCCCTTATGAGATGTAATGGAGGACATGGAGGAGCAGATAAATGGAGACGATAAAGATCCCTCTTTCCCATGACCTAAGGCATCCAAAAATCGAAAGGAATTGAGGAAGGACGCTGTAATTGCAAAAAAACAGATTCCCCTGCACGCTGTAGCGAATTGTCGTCCCTCTAGCCTGAGTTGTGAAATATATCATTTTAAAGGTCTAAGAGGGTAAAGCTGCTCAACAAAGCCTAAACCCACATCCATGGAGATCCCCGATCATCATCGTCTTGCTCGTCTTCTGGGGTGACAAAAATGAGGTATCTACAATAACAAATAATAATAAAAAAAACTTAGAGCGAATACCAGGGATACCAATTTGGTGTGTTTAAACAAAAAAAACCTTGTTATTTTCCCATTTTTTTAGTGGAGGCTGGGAAAATATAAATGTCATGATGGATACAAATCTACCTTCCCTTATAAATAAAAATGAAATAAGAGATCTTATACGAGAAAGTTGTCCAATGGACAAGGAATCACCCAACTTCTAGGGTTATTATTACTCTCCCCTACTATTTGTTGGAGATTCAAAATGCGTTCCTGGCACCCATCCAAGACCACTGATAGCCATGGATGAAGAAATTCCTCCGTCACCATGGCTTGAGGAAACCTAAATTAAAGAAAAAACATTACATGTGATGTTTAAAAAATGAGACAAAATAAAGGGGTTCGACCAATATAAAAAGGGGCACTGTACTCTGTGCTGCAGCACAGGCTGCGCCAGGTACAAGGGGTGGGTGCAATGACCACCCTGCCCCTCTGAGTGGTAGGCCCATGTGCCTGGTGCAGTCTGCGCTGCGGCACAAAGACCATTCTCCCATATAAAAAATATGTGATATTCCGTGTGAAAAAAGGAAAAAAAAAGATCCCAAAGAAAGCCTTACCATTTACCCTCTTCCACGACCTAGGGATGCAATAAGGCTGAGTAGGGCTGGGTTTTCAAAAACTCAAACCTGCCCATGCTCCTCAGGGCTTAGCCCAGGCCCGGCTCTACAACTCTCAAGGCGGGGGCTGGGCTTAGCCATGTTTTTATCATTTTCATGTTATTTTTATTTAAAAAAAAAAAAAAAAAAACTAAAGATGTCTACATTTAATATAAGCTGTCTCCTGCGCTTACACACCCAAACTCAAAAACATGCAAAATTACCATTCCATCCATGTGGAAATAAAAAATTTCATCTATGTTGATGCTAGTGCACGTGCTCTTATTGACCCCCACACTAATGCAGGGTCTACACGACCAATCTTTGATGTCTTGCCTTTAAATTATATATAAATTACCATACTTGATCCATGGCCTTCATGACCCTTATATTTCACACATTTAAGGTAGGGCCAGACTAGGCTAGGCTCAACCCAAGACCTCAGCCTAGGCTGACCCAATCTAAACCTAGACTTAGAAATCTCAACCCTAGTTCATTCTAGGCCTTGAGCGTGTACTCATGTAGTTCCAACGCCCAAACTCAGGAATGTGCAAAGTTATCGTTCCACCCCTGTGGAAATATAAATCTCATCCATGTTGATACTCGTGCACATACTCTTATTGGCCCCAACATTGATGCAAGGGCTACATGACCAAGCTGTGATCTCTTGCCCTTAAATCATATATAAATTACAATACTTGATCCATTGCCTTTATATTTCACACATTTAAGGTAGGGCATGTTCGGCCAGACTAAGGTAGGCTCGACCCAATACCTCATCCTAGGATGACCCAATCTAAACCTAGGCCTAGAAATCCCAACCCTGTCTCATTCTAGGCCTTGAAATTTAAGATATGGTTAAGGTGGTCTAAGGTTTACACTCGTCAGGCCAAACGTGTACCTCTAATACATACTGTTTGTGTTTAGACTAAAGGGGCATGAAAATTCCATCCTCCAATCGTTATTGCAATTAGAAACAATCTACAAGTATCCACAAATTAAGGGAAAAAGATCTCTACTTGGTGGTGTTTTCTACGCCCTCTCACAAGGTATCGTTAGATGACGTCTCTGTCCCCTGGGTAGATACCTAGACGTGCTCACCCATTGACCTAGACGACCATGTGACCAAGTAGAGATCTCTTGCCCACATATTAATTACAAAAGAAAATAATATACTCTCTCTCTCTCTCTCTCTTCTCCCAACCATTATATATATCCTCTCTACCATTGTTCGTAATCTCAAAATCGATCATGCCTGATACCGATTCGGATCGATTTGAATTGGGCCAGATCGGATGGATTTACCCCTATTTTTTAACAAAAAACAGTTTTTATTACCTTTTTAGCCTTTGATTGTACCATCGAATTGGTATTGGTCAAAATTTGAGTTCGGCCTCTATTGATACTGATGCGATTTGAGATTACGAATCATGCTCTCGACCATGTGAGCACCTGAGTCTCTCTCCTTTAAAGATGTAAATTGATTGAATATAGATTGGATGTGATTAGATCCAGACAATACTTGACCGTATAAGGCGAATATGATACCCCTAAACAATATAGATGCAAATCAAATACGAATTTTCGAATATCCATTTACATGTGAGTCTATCTATCAAAGTTCTTGTACACGCACCCATTGGCCGGGCACAAAAGATGTCAAATACATGCCGGTGATCCCTCTACCTTTTAATCCTTTTTTTTTTTTTTTGGTAATACACCTTTTAATGATTAATTAATTAATTAATTAATTAACTCCTTTTTCAACTACAAGACACCTGCCACGTCACAATTCCATGGAGAGAGAGAAGAAAAAATAAAGTGCCGTTATTTTTCTGGTCTCTTTCGGCCTACTCCTCTCTCAGGTAGCAGGTGGGTTCTCCGTTCAGGAACCTAACCCTTTAACGTTTGACGATCTCTCCCTTCCTCTCTCTCAGAGAGATCAGGGATCCATGTAGTTCGATTACTTCATACATTTTTCTCTAGGGTTTTATAATTATTCTTCCTTGTTTCAATTTCTAAGCCGTAAAAAATGGACCAATTTCACTGCAATTTCAATCCCATCGAGTTCTTGAAGAAACCAGCGGTGGTTGAAACATTTGTCGACATTTTGGTTTGCGTAGTTCCTATTTGGGTTGCTGTGATGATCGGATTAGTGATTGGATGGTCATGGAGGCCTCGGTGGACTGGTCTTGTCCTCTTCGGCCTCCGAAGCAAATTTCGGTTTCTTTGGACCGTTCCGCCGGGTTTTGGAGCTCGTCGTCTCTGGCTCACTTTCACAGCACTCTCTGCATTCTCGGTCGCTCGTAGGCTTTGGTTCAATTTCAAAGGGAAGGGTGAAAATTCCATCGTATCTGACTCGTCAGCGGGAACGGTGATGCAGAGCGAGCGTAGTAGTAGTGTTGAGTAAGTTTTGGTTTGTGTTCTTCTTTTAATCAAAATTTCTATCTAATTGAAGTTTGTTGCTAAGACTTTTAAATGTGGGACTTAAGATAAAATTTTTGAATCTTTTAGTGCTCTTTGTTTGTTGTTGTGTTGTGTCTCCAAATTCGAAAGCACACTAAGAATCGTTGCCACGTTTACATAGATCAGTAGTTCTTGGTCGTCTTTGAAGGCAGCGACTATTATGTGGGCAATAAAGGTGTAACTGTTGAACGTAGTGAATTCTTTTACAGAGTTTAGGGTGCATTGAGTTTGTCTAGAAATGATTGAGAATTGGGGTCTTAGCTCTGGTGAGATGCACTATTGAATAGTAGTTCAAATCGAAGCCAAGTTACTTAATATGGCTTGTTGGATACCTGTTTAGGTGATGTATTATGCTGATAATTCTCAATTTTGTAGAATGGCAGAAAGCTGACAATCTAAAATGGAAATATTGAACTGAGAAGGCTCAATATGTATAATTGTTAGATTGTCTAACCTAATGGGATTCTCTTGTGAGAACTGGAAGTCGTTCATGAAGTCTTGAAATTTTACTTTAATTACTTAGGTGTGATTTTACGGACTACTGGTTGTGTAGATGTGCAGGACCTGGTTCTTTTTGCTTTATAACATCAAATTAGATATATTTTAGAGAGTTGCAATTAAGGTTGCTATGTATAGCCATATAGGAGCTGGCAATAACTTTGTAAGTCAGATCTAAGAAGACGATCATTCTGTATTTGGATGGAAGAGTAAAGCTAGCATGATAATCTTAAGGGAGGGGCGTCCCCACGATGCCATTGTGGGGGGAAATCTCCCATGTCACACCAATGGCAGCGCAGAGCTCAGTATCATCTACATGGGACCCACATGGTCAAGGCAAGAGAAAGAAAATAATAAAAAAACCCATTGAGAGGGCGATAGTACATTGGCGTAGTGAGAAACTTTTTCCCTAAGCTTAATTATGTTGATATGGTGTATTCTCAATTTGATAAATTTAAGAATAAGTTTGAAAAAAATGCTTTGCTTGAGGGGGAAGTGTTAATTATTGTAACACGATATAGGGGGTTTTCCCTTCTATTGTGGCTTGGTGTCTTGGAGTCCTAGTGTGTTTAGGAGTGTTCGCTAAGTTAGTCTATTTGAGTTGTAACTAGTTTCTATTTCTGATTCCTATTACAGATAGGAGTCTGTTGCTATGTACTCTTTCAGATATAAATAAAGGCTTTTTGGGGGGGGGGGGGGAGACTGCTAGAATCAACTTTTACTTCTCTAGACAGTTCCCCTTTCTCTCCCATCTCTTCTCCTTCTTCTTCAGATTCTGGTTATTATCTTTCGTTACATACCAAATAGTTGTTTCTCCCTGAGTCCTGGCCTTTGAGTGCCATGTCACTGCACCGGTCCTTCACATCTGAGATGATATCTAAGATCATGGTCTGGTTCGAGTCTTATTGCAAAAGATCCTGCAATTTGTCTATTGCCAAATATGGTCGGTAGTAGTGCAAAAGCCAAACTTAGCAATTGCACCAATGGAATCCCCTCCAAAATTTCTCGCAACCCATTCAGCCTCCATAATCACATTCAGAGCAAGGCGCCGGTGAAGAGAACAAGCCCGAATCTCCTTCTAAATGTGGGACGTGAAAGAGCACTAGAAGAACAAATGATCCCTGGATTCAATCTCAGCCCAACTATTCCATGCTCTCTCTTAATTAATACTTAATTAATGAAGTTTTTTTTTTTTTTTTTTTTTTTCTTTTAAGTTCAACAAATCCGTGCTCTCTCTTCGCTTTGAAAGTTTATTACCTTATGTTTTTTTTGTTGTGCTCCAGCTATCCATTGTGCCTAATATGAGGAATTAGAGGCTTTAAGATTAGTAGAACAAAGACAGAGTATATGATGTGTAATTTTAGTCATACTATGATGGTTATTGACATGATGCGAATTGAGGAAAGAGAGATACCTCAAAGTGACTACTTAGATATCTGGGTTCAATCATAAATAAAGAAGGTGACATAGAGGATGATGTTTCACAGAGGATTAAAGTGGGATGGATGAAGTGGATTGGCGCGTCCGGAGTGCTGTTTGGCCAATGTATTCCTTAAAAGCTTAAAAGAAAGTTCTATAGGATTGTTGTACTACTGGCTATGATGTATGGGGCAGAATGTTGGGCAGTTAAGAAGTGTCATATTGGGAAGCTATGTGTAGTGTAGTAGAGATGAGGATGTTAAGATGGATGTGCGGAAAAGCTAGGAAGGATAAAGTAAAGAATGATCGTATTAGAGCTGACTTGGGAGTTGCGCCATTCAATGACAAGCTCCGAGAGAGTCGTTTGAGGTGGTATGGTCATGTTCAACGGATAACTTGGGATGCCCCCCCCTAGTAAGGAGGAGTGATATGATCCCAATTGAAGGAGCTAAAAGAGTTAGGGGCAGGCCTAAAATGACCATAGGAGAAGTTGTGAAGAAGGACATACATAGTCTAGGTCTTGTACCAAGTATGACCTCGGATAGAGCTTATTGGAGGGCGAGGATCCAAGTAGCAGACCCCATTTAGCTGAGTTCTCCTTACTTGCTGGGCTATACCTCTTTCCTCTTACTTTCATCTTTCATTTCCCATCTCTTTTCTTATCTCTTCATTTTCCTTTTTTGTTTTGGCCTCAGTTTTCTCTGCTTTGTTTTGTTTGGATCCATGTAGCCGACCCCATTAAGTTGGGATAAGGCTGAGTTTGTTGTTGTTGTATATAAAAATACTACTTCAGACAAGTGCAAAATGATAATATAATTGTAACAATAAAAAAATTATGAAGAAGATTGATGCAGATTGGTTAGATGGATCTGCAAGTGATGGGCCAACTAAAAGATGGGTGGGAAAAAGATTCCAATCTGACGGTTGATATGGCCAGATCTGATCCTAGATCTAATGGTTAGAATTTAAAAAATAATTTTAAGATTTCAGTAATTAACTTCCAAGGTAAAATTCATAGAAATAAAATAGCTTAAATATTAAATCGATGAGGTAGATTGAGAGAAAGACTTGATGGGTGTTATGGAGGAGAGAAAATAGGGAAGAAGAATCTAAGATTTAAAATCAGGATTTTAGCTTTCAATGGAAGGTGGAGAGGGAGAAGACAAGATGTCCTGGTTATAGGAGAGAGAAAATAGGGACTGAAATCAGGAATCAATTAAAGAAAAAAGAGGGAAATACAACTTACTGAGAGAGGAGACGGGGAAGATACCCAAATTGTGAGAGAGAGAAAACTAGCCAGCTGCGCAGTTTCTAAACTTAAAATTTCAAATCAAATCCATTCCAAAAATCCATCTTCGGGGGTTGGGTGGGGTTGGTTACATATCGAAAAAGGAAAAAATAACCAAGAAACAAGATATTTTCCTAACTAGGACTCTTGACCTAATGTTGCTAAAATAAGGACTCTAACTCTTCTATATTACTAACAATAGGGTTCTAGGACACAGCTAAAACTAAACTTCCTAAGCTTAGATTCTAGCAATGGGATCCACTAATAAAATATTAAGTTTCTTGCACCCTTTTAGACCCCCCACTTGTGGTCTTTATATTTCAGCCCATTACAATAATAAAGACCAAAAACTAAGGCCCAACCCAAACCATTACTAAACTGGCCCAATTTTAAATACTATGTATAATATTTTATGTAAAACAGCCAGAACTTAATCTGTAAATACAAATGAATTTTTCATGGGAGCAACATCACAAGAATATCATCTCGTCAATCGGGTGAAAACCAAATAAATGGTTTCTGATGTTCTGATAGAATGAAAAAGAGGAATTTCACCCTTTTTGGTTAATTATCTGGGGCCTGAAAGTGTGTCATTCAATAATAGAAGCCATTATGGCCTCCATCTAGTGGTTGGATTCTTGTATGGTTGCTTGGATGACCTTGCCTTTGGAAGATATAGTCTTATTCTTCTGCTCCTTATTCCTTTCATTTAGTATGATGTTGGGAATGTGAGTAGAAATAGATAACAAGACCTCTTTTTGGTTGACCAATGAGTTTTCTTTAAATCAGGGATACCCTAATTAGTGCAGATTGTGCTCAGAAAAGTTGGTCATTGCCAGCCAGGAGTTTCCTTTGAAACAGGTTCCCTAATTAGTTCACATTGTGGTAAAAAAAGGTTGGGCATTCCCACTTGTTTTCAACTTATTCATTGGCACTTGGTAGTTGGAGCTATATAAAATGGCATCACATCCTTACTTTATCATTTATCTACCATGACAAACAAGATAAGTAAGATAAAAGGTCTGGATACTTAATTCAAGTAGAGTAGCAGATTGTCTTTGAAATTTTTGCTGATAGTACTGTTAAATTGTTCATTCCCCACAAAATTCTTTGAAGAGTGGTTGGGAGAACTTATGGCACTTTCTTGAGGAGGCATAAAAATAGTATATCTCCCTCATGTATGCCTAATGTGTGAAAGTGGCAGGAGAATCAGTGAATCACATTTTCATTCATTATGATTCTACCTGGAAATTTTGATGTCATTTTGTGAACATGTATAGTCTGAAGTTGGTAATCCCTAAGGCTATCATTTATTTCTTACAGTGTTGGCATATTTCTCTCCATGGGAGAAGAGGGCAGCACTTGGAGAAATTTATCTTTGTGTAATTGTATCTATTCTATTATCCATTCGGGAAGGTGGAGGAATGAGCTTTTATTGGGTCAGTACCCATCATGTTTAAGATGTCCTTGATAGAAATGTCATGGTTTGCCCATGTTGGTCCATGGCAATTGATTATTCATGTTGTCAGGCTTGAATACAATTTTTTTTAAATGACTCATTAGTTTGTTATTCATGGACAAGTAATAAGTTATTGTTATGATTGTTTACTTTTGCAGCCTTACCAGTGAAGCTCCGGAGCGAGAGCAGGACATTGTCACTGAAAAGGATTTACAGCATCTATTATACCTTGTAGAAGGAAGGGATGGAGATATTTCATGGCAAAGTATGATGGAGCGCTCCACTCCAAACATGCAATACCATGCTTGGCGTCATGACCCTGAGGTAGATTCTGGTCTCTTTGTATTTCTTTTTGTCATGCTATAAGGTGCATCTGAAAAATATTGGTTTTGTTAGCTGTTAGCTTTGTGTGAATATTGTGTTGTGTTCTGTTGATGCACATAGGTCATATCTTTGTCTGTTATTTTGCACACATAGTGCATAGCACATTTGGTACTATTTCTTTCTTGTAGTCTTCATTTTATTTTGGTCATCACAAAATAAGCAGTTTAGCTGACCATTCTGCCACTTTCTGGAAGATTTTCACCCCCTACTTTAGTGTCTGTTTATTATCGTGAAGAATTTTGTACCTTATATTCCTATTTTCTGGTTGTGTATCCTATGTGTTCAACTTTTCAGAAATCAGAACTTCAACTTTCCATTAGGACCTAATGGACCTTAACTCCTTTTTAGTCTTCCCTCTTATTGTTGTTGGAGTTTGTCGATAATCTGTCTCGGTATCTGACAATGGATACTGCTTTCAGACAGGCCCAACCATTTTGCGGAGCAGAACTGTTTTTGAAGATGCAACTCCTGAGCTGGTTAGAGATTTCTTCTGGGATGATGAGTTTCGACCTAAATGGGATCCTATGCTTTCATACTTAAAAATATTGGAGGAGTGCCCTCACACAGGAAGAATGACTGTCCACTGGATAAAAAAGGTTTGTGGAATATAGGAACTCTTGATCTACGCCATTGATGTCTTCTTAGTCCTGTTCTCTTATTCCTACACCATCTGGACTGATGTCTTGATTTGATCATCTGTGATCTGCAGTTCCCTTTTTTCTGCAGTGATCGAGAATATATCATTGGTCGAAGAATATGGGAATCCAGAAAGACTTATTATTGTGTTACAAAGGTATCAGCTGAGCCAAATCTTTAATTCTACTATTCAGTTGGTATTAGCTTATAGTACCCTTGAGGCCTTGAAGCAGATAAGGACATCATTGGGCTTATTTTAGTGGAAATAGGCCTTGGGATGGGTTATATATATATATATATCTGTTGGGCTTTAGTCCAATGGGTTCTCTTTGTAATAGGCCACTTTAATGGGCCTAAATTATGGGATAGGAGGTAAGAGTATGGGATTTACTTTATATGGTTAAAAAAAAAGCTATTTCCTTGGTTGTTAAGGATAGGAAAGAGTCTTGCCTGAACTGAACTCTTATTCCTACTTTGGATAGAGTTTTAATAATGTTGGACTATTCTAACTAGTTACAATAGAATTTTAGTTATACACAGGACATCTATTCCTATTATGGATAAAAGTTTCCTTTTCCAAGTACACTTTCCTTTCCTATTGTAAGTACACTTTTAGTTTCTATTAAAGAATGTAAGGCAAATATTGAAGAAAGCTTGGTTTTGCTCCAATGTTCTGTGAGATTCAGAATGGTGTTGTGAGATGCAGTGCACCCTTGGTGAGATGCTAAGGTAGGGCCGATGGGATTTCAGTCTGGTTCCAGGTGAGATGTTTGGTACATAGCCATCTATCTTTCTTCCCTTTTTTCATTTTATCCGCTATCAAACCAGGTTAGTCTTTTTAAGTCTCTATTCTGTTCTTATGCATACCTACTTGCTGGAATTTTAGTTCTCTACGGATAGTATTTTAAACACCCCCATGATTTAAAATTTTGATTTTTGTGCTGGTTGCTTTGAGTCCTACTGCAAGTTGGATTTCTAATTCTACTCTATTTTAAGAACAGATTTGATTTCTGGTTCAACTTAGTAGAGCGTCCCAGTGCATGAGACTCCTACTACTGCAGGGTATAGGAGGGGGAAATGTACGCAGCCTTTCCCCCTGCTTCGCAGGAGAGGCTGTTTCCAAGTTTCGAACATGCAACCAACAGGTTGCAAGCACAACTTAACCGTTGTGCCAAGGCTCGTCCACTGTTTGTGTTCTTATATTATTTTTGAAATCTGTTTGTGTTTTAATACTCTTTAATTGCTAGTTCGAACCCCAAAAGATCTGCCATCGATAGTCACTTCTGAAATTTTGTTTTAAAGAATCATATACCTTGTAGGATAACCTTATGACTCTAGATTAGACCATTGGATCAGATTCATTTTTTGAGAATTTATTCTTGGCCGTACTTTTGACCTTCAACCAGAATTTTAAGTCCATCTGAGTTTCTGATTCTTAGTTATCAAATTTCTCTTGAAATCTGGTTTCTAAACCTGTAACTACGATTCTGGTTTCATTGGATTTCTGAACCCAGTAACCTTAGGCTTTTAGAAATCCATCAACCCTCTCCCCCCCTCCCCAGTTATCAATGACTCATGTTGATCAGCTTATTTACAAACAACTAAAAGTTTCTACATTGCTTGGGTTTATACACCAACCCTTAACCCCAACCGGAGCCTCAAACCAGGCACACTAACCTGATCAGTCTCTAACACATAACCTTGAGCAAACCTGACCAATATAATTTTGTAAAGGTCATAGTTTCATGGTAGAAATTAATTGTCAAGCTACTTAGCTTTCATTCTTTGGAGCATGGATCAACATACTACTTAGCTTTCATTCTTTGGAGCATAGATCGACTTACATGCACTCATAGAGACATATATTGGTCAGTGACATGAGGATTTTGCAATTCAAAGGGAGGGGACATCAAAGAAGAGGTTGAGAGATTGCCCCAAAAGAGGGAGAGAATAGATTTAAGAAAGGACTTGTGCTGCATTATTTTTCTAGAAATTTCCCCACTTTGGTTTGATTTTAGAATGCAAATGGCAGCTTGGCCATAAATTCTAGCCTTGAATCTTCCAAGCAAACATATCTTCTTGGCTTTGTCTCCAGTCAATTACATTATTTATCTATCACTTGGCTGGCACTATTTCTTCATGTATTGTCACAGGCAGATTGTTTTTCTCAACTTTTCTGAGCTAGAGCTTTTTACCCTCTAAACCTAAGGCTTACCCTTGGGTCTTTGAACTGTTCTGGGGGTGATGTATATGGTGGGGATCTGTGTGGAACCAAATTATGGAGCAGTACTTGGTTTTGTCTCCCACTTTTTCTTGGTTGAAGAGAGACACACTCTCTCCCTTAAGTATAAATGTTTCTTTTGTTCCAGGCCTAGCAGTGGTGGGAGCCTGGTGCAGTGGGTACGCCCTTTTATCCTTTAAAAAATTCCATTCACTTTTGTAAGGAAAAGACATGGAATCTCTCTTTTTGTGTGTTAGAAAGGGACAAACTCACTCACTCACTCTCTCTCAAGTATTAACATATTAATTTTAAATGTAAACAGATTTTCTCTTCTTTGTAGTTTTAAAAGTTTGCCACCCCACTTTTTCCTTGCCTTCATACCCATTCACCCTGATCACATAGGATTTACATATTGTAAACCCTAGTCTACAATTTCCTCCATATATTGCCCCTCTATCTATACTCCTGCACCCACTTACCACTCCTTGTCATGCATGGGTTTTTAAGGTGAGATGCTGAAGGAAGTTAAAACTTGGGAAGGCAGTAGCAATAATAGGACAGGGATCATATGGAGGGTGATGCATGAACATGGTGAAGCCCCTTCTGGGTCCTCTCAACGGGAGCCTCTCCCAAGTATCTTAAGCAATGAAGAAGATAATGTTGAATGTATTTCCTAGATGGTGTGTGCGAGTAAATACCAGCTGGGATTAGTCGAGGCTTTTTGCATTGCCAAAACTCTCAGGACGTCATACTTGCTGGTTGGGACCATAGTTAGTGAGTTCGGGTACGGCAATAAAATGGGAACAGATACATACGGGTATTAGACGGACTAGATGGTAATAATACTTATTAAAAATCCGGCACTATAAAATGCGTACGGCAATAATATGATACATGTTTAATTTGGTTCCTCTGGAGCTAATATACATATTATTAATATATATATATATATATTAATTGGCTTCTGCACGGAAAGCATAGCCCGATAGCCAGAGAGCAAGCCAAGCAGCGGGCAACAGATGGTGTAGCAAGAGCAGCAAGGGGTGTTGAAGGAAGGTGGTTTGCTCGGGTTAGTGAAGGAATCAAGGACTATCAATGACTACCAAGTCCTGCTGTGGAATGGAGTGCTATCTTCTTTACACCTGTACTCAAAAGCCTTTCCCTTGGGGCTTTCGTGCCTTCTTGTCCACAAGCAGTTCAGTAAAGAGTCAAGTTAGCCGTTCTCAGTCCACAGGTGGACGGGCTGGCTAAGCTTCCACTCACAGATCGACGAGAAGGGCATTTCCGTTGCCTTTAACGTGCCCTTAGCAAGCTTTGCTCACAGCTCACAGACAGATGAAGGGTGAAGGAAAAATAAGAAGCAAGTATTGAGGGAGTAGAGAGCCACCGTTATAATATCACATGTAGTTGAATTATTAAGACAAAATGGTTCAAAAGAACCTTTGCATCACACATGTAGTTGGGATTTCAAGTCAAAAGCTATTAAAATAGTATATTGTGATCATTGATATCAATCCGAAGGTAAAATAATGATATCATAGGAAGAATGTTATGCACAATCACACATGGGAGTGGATCCCAAAGGAATTCCATCCACCACCAAAGACTCCCTCACTATCACCGCCAAAGACTCCATCCATTATCACTTTTCTATCACTGCTTTTTACATTTTGTTAAAGTATTCTCCTCTCTCTCTCTCACTCGCAGGATGTAGAACTGTTCTCTCCATTATCAATTTTGTTTGTAGTAGGTCTATAGTCTCCATTATCACGACTTCGCTTTGTCACTGCTACTGAGGTTTTTGGTTTCGGCTTTTCGCTCTCGCTCTGTTGCTGCTGAGGTTCTTGATTCTTAGTTGTGTTGCTTTCAATAATGCTCTGCTGTGATTCTTGATTCCCACATTCTATGTTTCTGTTTTCACTTTCACTCTGATGCTGCTGCTGCAACCGAGTTTCTTGATTTTCAGCTGATGCCGATGTGCTCTCTCCTGGCCCGTTTTGCTGAGGATGTTCCTCCTCTGTTATCTGGGATTCTAGCGAACCTTGCTCTTCTTGTTGTTGCATCTCTTCGATCATGAACTCTCTCTAATCCCTAATTTATGTTCTGTTGATCACCATGGATGCCATCTCCCTCATTATTCTTAACCTTGGAATTCTGCAGCAGTGTCGGTGATGGATTCCCAAAGGAGATGTTGGGGTGGGGATTTAGATCTAAGAGAGAGTGTTGGTGCCGTTTTTAAACGAAGTATATGAATTATATGTTTTATACGTATCAAACGTGTTCAATACGTGGTTTCATTAAATACACAATTTTTTCAGTATGTATGAAGAAGTCGTAAAAAAACATTTTTTTGAATCAAACATTTGGATACACGTATTATATGCGTATTTATTAACTAAGGTTGGGACTTGAACTTCTAGGTGGGTACAATAGAAGAACGCAATCTGAGGCTAGGTTTCTTGGGTCTTTTTCCATCTCCCCCCCTCCCCGCACAGGTGGTCAGCAACAAAAAGGAAAGGGAAATTTTTTTTTGTCCATGTGAATAAACCATACTTTCTTGGTTTTTTCCTTATTTTGTTTCTCCTGTCTTGTTATCAACTCATTCTCAGTTCGCTTGATGTTCCTTGATCCTTGAACATATTTATGACTGGGTCTTGACGCTCTATACATGCTTCTGTCTCAAACTTTTTACAAGGAGATACAAAATCACAATTTATGGACATTCTCTGCAATTTTTAAAATAAGCTTCTAGTAATCGGGGTTTTCCCTTGGGCCTAAACTGTAAAACCAGGCAGGTTCAAGGGTTTCCTAGTTAGCAATTCAAAAAAGCTTCTAGTGTATATTCTAACCCACAATTTTTGCAGGGTGTGCAATATTCCAGTTTACCCAAGCGTGACAAGCCACGGCGTGTCGAGCTTTATTTCTCTAGCTGGATCATCAAGGCTGGTAAGTGTCATTACAAATAGTTTTATTTTTTGCATTTCTTCCTCTAGCAATATTCGTTTGGAGGGAAACTTGTCTTTTTTTCTTTTTTTTTTTTGTGTGTGTGTGGGGGGGGGGGGGGGAGGGGGTGTAAGAAGAATAAAAAGTTGGTGGATTTCTGTTGATTGTACTATAACAAATGCAGTGGAATCTCGGAAGGGGGATGGACAATTATCAGCATGTGAGGTGACCCTTGTACATTACGAAGACATGGGGATCCCAAAGGATGTGGCAAAGCTGGGTATTCGTCATGGAATGTGGGGAACTGTCAAGAAATTACATTCTGGCATGAGAGCTTATCAGCTTGCGAGGAAATCGGAAGTACCACTCTCCAGATGCGCATTGATGGCACAGATCACCATAAAGATTCCCATTGAAGTTAGCAACAATTCTTTAGCTCTAGCATCTAGTGGTGAAGAAGTGAAGGATGATGACACTATGGATTTGCAACAAAAGAGAGATCATGGTATAGATTGGAAATGGATAGTTTTGGGTGGAACTGTGGCTGTGGTATGTGGGTTTCATTCCGGTGCAATCAGAAAAGCTTTGTTATTTGGAGCAGCACGGCGGCTTGCACGGAAGTGAATTCACTTTTACTATTATATTTGTACGAGGGGAAGGATATTGTATTTTTGAGTCATAATTAATTTCTTATATGGTGCAGAATGTTGGGTAGTTAAAAAGCGTCATATAGATAAACTTAGTGTATGGAGATGAGGATGTTGAGATGGATGTGCCAAACCTACGAAGGATATATAGGGAATGACCATATTCGAGCTGGGTTGGGAGTAGTTTCGATACATGATAAGTTATGAGAGAGTTGTTTGAAGTGGCATGGTCATGTTCAACGGAGGCCTTGGGATGCTCTAATACGAAAGAGTGATTTGATTCAAATTAAATGAACTAAAAGAACCAGGGGCAGGCCTAAAATAACCCTAGAAAAAGTGAGGAAAGACATCCATACCTTAGGTCTTGTATCTTGTATGATTTCGGATAGAGCCGATTGGAGAGCAAGGATCTATGTAGTCAACCCCATTTAGTTGGGATAAGGGTATATTGTTGATATTTAATCTCTTATATTGGTCATTTTTAAGGGAGATCTGCCCACATAAAATTGATTCTTTATGTGGTTTATTTTCTCTTTCTGTGAGAACATTATAATGGTTTACTTCCATTAGGAGAAAGTCTCTTTATTTCTTCTAGCCTCAACCCATAGGCCGGAAAGCCTTAAATAAATTGATGCATTACTTCAATCTCTAACTAATCCTTGGCTGCTTTCGTTTAATATCAAAAACACATCTCCTTCTTTAACGAAATTGCCGCAGTTTTGCCATGAAATAGCTACGATATCATAACATCTTAGATCCAAAACCTTGAAACCATTGTTAACCTCGACTCATGATCCCGAAACCTTAAACTGATGAATCCCCAACCTTAAACAATTAAACCTAAACCTGAAACTTGGGTCAGGAGAACCCCAAAAGAACTGCTGCTCTGAACCATCACAATAATAAGATTATTAGATTTGTGAAGATCCTCTGAAACATTGAGAAAACTAAATCTAAAATTTGGGATAAGTGAACCGAATAGAATACCAAATAAACAGTACCCATAACTATTTTTCGGTACCGCACACCAATTCCTGGCAACTGTGCTCTAATTCTTATCATTTAAAATGTGGAAATTTCAATGAATGGTTAGATCAAGATTACCATATGCTTAGATCCATGTTTGTCTAAGGAACTGCTTCCCACTACTGTGCTAAAAAAAAAGAGTCAAGCATTCTGGTTGATATGTTTTGAACAAAGGTGTGAATCCATACATAATAAAGCAGCCAACCATTTATACAAACACAATATTACATTGATTGAATGATGTCTGACTTCCAAGTTAACTATTATCTCTCAAAATTTTGCTGAGAGGTTGGAAGCTTATAATGTCAAACCCGTCATTGCCGGAATCAGCATAGCTTGCAAGATCAAACCCGTCATTGCCGGAACCAAATGCTCAAGCTCATATAATCAATTAAGATGTTGAGGGCTGCAAACAAACAAATAAAATTGTAAGGCCTTTGAATAGCTGCAACTGAAAAATTGTGTTCTACAGATCCAGTTGAATCATGGCAAAATTGGCAGATTAAGGGACTCTCTTGAGAGATCAGATATAAACCAGCCAATCCATGGCAAATGAACATTTGAACCCTTTGGGATAACAGTAATCTTCCTGATATTTGGCTTAAAATATATGATCATTTGTCACTCTATTGCTGACTGAACAGCATAGACTGAGTTCTTTTAACAGTAAATTTATACATGTCCTATCGTCTATAATGTGATATTGTACTGTGGTTCTTTATAGCTCAGATTTTGGACTGTTGGGAATAGACGAGGATCATCATATCGGTAGGGTCAGTCATTCAAAAAATTAATCAATAAGAGAAAGTAATTTTTTGAATCGTATCGGTAGACAACCGTGATCTTTCTCTTACTACTGAGCACATCAAATAATGTCTCTCCACATATTAGAACGTTGGAAAGATCTTGGTACTTAGTTTGAACGAACTTACCATCTTCGAGAGAGTGAAACAGCTCCACTGCCTCCGAAAGATATTGGTTCTTACAAAGCCCATCTAATAAAACAGCGCAAGGGAACAAGTTGAGCCTTTGATCTCAAGCTTGCATTTCATCAAACAGTTTCTGTCCATCCTTAACTTTCCTTTCCTAACAGAGACCCATCTAAGGGTGTCAATTCGGGATCGGAAACGGAAATCGTCCTAAACAGAGCTACTAAAACCTAGAACCAACCCATCCTGTTACTAAATGGGACGGTTCTTGGAGCTAATTTTGGGACCATTTATCAAATGGGATGGGCCAATTTTAAGGCAGGTTTCCCAACAGGCCGATCCGGAACCGCAAGCCCCATAAGGAACCAGAACTGTTCGTACCTATTTAATATGTATATTTACTTATTTAGAGTTAGTAAATACTTAATAGTTATTGGGCTTTTGGACTTATTTGATTTTTATATGCTTAGGAATTAAAATTTAATTATTTGTATGGTTAGGAATATAAATTTAATTGTTTGTATATTTAAGAGTTTTGGACTCATTTAAGTGTTTGAGAGTTCGAGTGCCTAGAACCATTAAGGAATCGGAATTAAACCGTCCTATTACTCCTAGCTTTGGAACTGTTTAGTCAACGAAATGATTCGGAGATTGAACCCAAGACTGATAAGGAACCGTCTCGTTCGACAGTACCCTTTATCATCAATTGTGTTGCAGGTAATGGTTGTGGCTGACCTCTGACACCCTTACAAAAGGTCTCATCACAAAGACCCATTGCTTCCCTTTTTTTATGTTTTTTTGGATGCAATTCAAAAGTCGATTGGCCATCAAGGCCCACAAGGAGGCAAGGAGAAGACCCACAAGAGACCAAATATGGAACCCACTTCTTGGAAAGCAAGTAGTGGACTTGGTGCCTCTAATGAGACTTGAATCACCGATCAAGCTCCTGGCACAGTTCTTTCAAGGGAGTAACGAACCACCAGGGCAAGTCCTAGATTGGTCATTGCTTTCTCTATCATGCTCATCTTTGTAGTACCCATGGATCAACACATTGTAGCTCACAACATCAAATACATGACCTCGGCTCAATACTGGGTGATCTAAATCTTATCCTATCTATCTAACAATTGGAATTGCTACATCACCTTGCTATGTGGCAAAGGTAGTTTTACTTTTTAAAAGAGGTTTTACCTCCAATTAGGGGTGCAACTGATCGAGTCTTCATCCCTTAGCCCAAGCCAAGCCTGGCCTAGCCCGAGCCTAAATGGGCTTGGCTTAGGCTGGTAAATCCCAATCTGACTTTAAAATTTTTCGGGAAAAAAAAAATTGCTAGGCTGGGTGGTGCCTACGGAGTCGGTTCCTCTGCACTTACCAACTGGTGAACGTACATGTAAGAGCCAACCATCTGTCCTATTTTTGCCATCTACATGGGGAGGAGGGGTTCTTATGAAAACAAAATTAAAATGTGATTGGCGCTGAGATGTATGTTTACATGTTAGTACGTGCAGATGATCCATCCTCGTGCCTACGTCTATGCCCAGATACAGAAAAGGTGGAAGGGCAAAATGATCGCCCCCCTCCGTATTTTTATCTGCTCCATTTTCTGCCCGCTCCATTTTCTCAAGTTCCTCTAATAGAGGGGGGTGAACCCCACCCGGGCAGGGGTAGGATGGCCATTTCCGCCCTCTCTATTAGAGAAATTTAAGAAAATAGAGCTGCCAAGGAAATACAGCAGAGAGGCTACGCACCAGCACAAAAGAACCTTTTCCCTAATAAGATATATGGATTTAACTAGTAAAAACGAGACACACTGAAACAACAATCAAAACCTAGCTCCACCTTCCTGCAATTCCTGCTAACACTCAACTCAGGGCAGTGGGCACTCGTGGAAGCTTAGGTCAGTTGGGTTTTAGATTAGATTGGATACTATACGTCATGAGGCTTTGTTTTGTTTGAAGTTTTCAAAACAAAACCGACAATAAAGTCCATTATTTGCATTTCTGTTGTGTTCTGAATAAAAGGGTAGCTTTCTAACTTGACTTTCACAGCGCAAGTTGCATCCCTTTTGGATTTTTACAAAATTACAATCTGGATTTTGGATGGATATGTAGCAGTAATGAAATTGTATTTTCTTTTGCTAAGCCAGTTGGGTTTGGACTTTTTTGATCCGGCAAGGCTCTCGCTCATCACTTTCTATTTGAATCATTTCTCTTTTTAATGATTTTCCAATTATTTCCAAAATAAAGTGGGTATGAGAATGAAACAAATGTCTTATCTCTGTTTTTCTACTAACCGAACAGAAGGTGTTTGTGTTTATGTGTGTGTGTGGTGGGGTTGGGTAGTTCTCAGTATTTATGAATTGAATGGTTGTAGTTGCACGCATTTATGTCGACCAGTTGGGGGAGAAGAAGATGGCACCCGACCTCAAGTAATCATGGGTTCCACCCAGTTGATTGGTGGGTGTCGGTTGGGGTGTTCCTTAAGAGAGTCTCTAATCCATTAACTTGTGGTAACTGGGAATAAATTTGAGCTGTCCAAAATATTAGCAAAAGAGGAAAAGGAAATTAAAGGAGGAACAAAGGAACACCAACCAGCAACCACTGAACTGGAACAGTACTGTAGTCTGGAATTGCCCTTATCTTTGATGACCCTTTTTGTGTTTTTTTCTGGATTCTTTATTTGGTAGTGTTGTTTTTTTTTTTTTTTTGGATGATTCAAGCTAATGCCGAGAATGGATCATTTGCACGTACGTGTAGGTGAACATACATGTGAGAGGTAATCATTTGGGACCAGGATCCTCTACCGTACTGCAGGGTGTGCGGTGCACATCTTGCGGCACAGCAAAGGTCTTGTGGCACACATAGCACACATGGCCTATGTTGTGCCGCAGGATGCACACACCTTGCAGTACAGCGGAGGATTTTAATTGAATCATTTGTCCTTTTTGTTTCCATTAATATCCCTCTTCCTCTTGTAAATGGCAAAAATGGGACAGGTGTTTTCCTTCTACACGAATTTGCACTTGCAAGTTCATGCAGAAGAATTGTACTGGCTAATGCTGGGCAAAACTAAATATGTGGTCCAGCCATCCGGGTATCCGGGTTTTCTAAGGTTAGAAAGAGTATGTGGTCCTTTTTTCCCTGAGAGTTCAAGGGTTCAGAGGCTAAACAGAACAACCCTATAAGGGCCTTCAAAAAAGGTCCATGATGCGAGCATTGCCAAACTGCCAAGCTAAGGCCCTAGTGTGCATTAAATACTGTATTTCACTTAGAAGTGTAACTAATTGTAAAATATATTATATTTCACTTACTTTGTAATCAAATACATTAGCACCTCCATGTGTCTAATATCTTTCGTCCCTCTTATGAAATGATATATTGATATATCTGCCTCCTATTGAGGGAGGAGAGAGAGATAGACATATGGAGGTGCTAGTGTAGCGTACACAACATGACAATGTTCGTTCTTTCAATAAATTTTTATGTTTGAAAATACATTTATCAAATATGATAAAATTTTAGATGATTATACAACTGTGATTACACATCTTTTCATTTTTTTAATAAATTAAAACTTTCTATTTTCTTTTTAAATTTAACTTCACTTCACTTAACTTGCAACTAAACGGAACGGCATACCCTCAATGAAATATTGTTAGTCTAGGTTAGTCACTCCCAAATATTTTCATAACATTTCCACTTTTGCCCAACCTCTTCCTTTGATGTAAGTAACCCAACTTAAACTCACATTGTGAAAAAAGGTAAAAAGATTTGAAATAACATCTAGAGAGAGAGAGAGAGAGAGAGAGAGAGCTAAAATCAATGATGTTTCTCATCACTAATTCCTGTGCTTCCTTTGATTCAATCATACATGTTAAAATGAATCAAAATAGAATTTAAAAATCAAAACTATTGGTGGTGCTTCTCACTATAAAACTCCAAATCTTCAAAGAGAATAGAATTTTTTTAATAATTAAATAAAAAATAACAGTTAAAAATACAAGAGAAAAATACCAATATAAGATCAAATTCTATTTCAAAATATTGTCATTTAACAAATTTGGGTATGACCACATTACCCTTCCACGTGGTACAATCATGTGGACCAGAAAAATAGGCCTTCTTATGTGGGCTGGTTTGGGTATATAACCTCCTCTGGTAAACATAATGATCACTTGGCTACGGATGGTCCTTAAATATGTGGGTATTGTGGACCATCCAACGGCTTAGACCCATTGACCATGGGTACATATCTATAGATAAGAGTGGGTCCACAATGTGAGGGAGGACCCTCATATTGGCATTGGGTTTTTGGATCATCGATATCTCGCACTTTATGCAATTGAATCTGACGGTTTAGATGCATCCCCTCATGTAAAGTACCCAACTTGAATCAACTCAGCCTTATCCCAACTAAATGGGATCAACTACATGAATCCTTCCCTTTTAATGAGCCATATTTAAAGGCATATTTGTTACAAGGCCTAAGTTATCCATGTCTTTCCTCACTATTTTCTTAGAGTCATTTTAGGCCTACCCTTAGCTCTTTTAGCTCCTTCAATCTGAATCAAATCATTCCTCTATAAAAGAGCATCTAAAAGCCTAAATTGCAAATGTCCATGCCACTTCAAACGACTTTCTCGCAACATATCATGTATCAATGTAACTCCTAAATTAGCTCTAATTTGTCTATTCATTATTTTATCTTTTCTAATTTTACCACTCATCCACCTCAATTATATTGTCGTTCATTTGACCATCCTATCAAATTTTCTTTTAGCTTTAAAGGAATACGTCGGTCATACAACACTCCAAATGCACTTCTCTACTTCATCCATCTTATTTTAATTCTTTGTTCAACACCATATCTTCTATTTATCCTTCTTTATTTATGGTTGAGCCGAAGTACATGAAATATTTACTTTGTGGTTTGTCCCTATCATTAATTTCCACTACTTTATTTTCAGTCATATTGTTACTAAACTTACACACCATGTACTATGTTTTTGTTTTACTTATCTTAAAACCTTTTGATTGCAAGGTTGATTTCCATAATTCCAACTTGGCTTGTAGTAAATATAACAAACGAAGTATGGTTTAAGAGAATAGTACAATAGAAAGATAATTTTTATTAGGTTCAGGTATATCAACCTTTGCTAGGCATCCCCAAATCTTTAAATGTTTTAAAGTTGGTCTCCTTCTATGTAATAATTCAAAGGGTAATGAGTCTATTCTTTTATATGGTATTCTATTATGAACATGACATGCAGATCAAAGGGCTTCTCTTCACAAGCTCAGTGGTAAACCTAAAGTCAACAACATGGAATTCATAACCTCTTTAAGGGTGTCATTCTTCATTTCAGCAACTCTATTCGATTCGGGTTGATATGAGGTTGTAACTTCATGAATAACACCATTGTCTTCATAAAAATTTGAAAAATTTTGAGTCTCATACTCAGTCCTTCTATCAATTTTTAATCTCTTTAGTTTTCTCTCAATTGATTGCGTACTTTAATCTCATAAGACATAAAAGCATTTTTTGTTTCATCCTTAGTCCTTAAGCGATAAACCTTAGTATACTTAGAGTAGTCGTCAATGAAAGTAATAAAGTATCTTTTACTATCCCTTTGACTCATCTATGAATAGAACACATAAATATATACTTAAAAATTGATCCTTAATGTTACCTAATTGTATTTGGGAATTCACTACCTCCCACATTTCTTATAGTACCAGTCAATGCATTATTATACATATTTTGAATTACGTCTATACATTTTTATAGTGTTGATTACCGACTTGACGCTCCAACTCTCATCCTTTATTTGGGTTTGGGATTGGTAACATAAAATACTGGCGGAGTTCGCTCAATATGTAGAGTACACACTTGATATACCAAGAATAATCCTATCTATGGATGACTGACATGTGACGAAGATAAAGCAAACTGTGATCTCCTCAACATGGGGCTACCGCCATGGTGGCATAGACCTGCGCCTACAGGAAAAGCTTAGATGGGACTTGCATGCGCGGTTGATGGCTTGGGAGCAAAGCCACTCCGTTCACTTCCCATATACATCCCATCTATACGAAGGTAGAGCCGAATTATATGACGACATTTAATGCTTAATCGACCAAGCCATCCCTACCCACGTTAGAACACTCAAGTCCTCCACCACCATGTCAGGTCAAACCGATCCCCAAATGCCTCTATATATACAGAGCTAAGGCCCCCGGTAAAATGAAGGGGATCCATAACCTAATCCATAACTACCTAACTCTTTCACTTACTCGGAGTCTTTCACCTTGGACTGGTTGCTCTAAGAACTAACTTAGGCATTGGAGGATCTTTCTTGGTGTTTGCGGATCCATCACATCCTCCCACAGTTCTCACCCTCATCAACACTGAAGAAAAACTCTTCTCCATTATTTTAATATAAAAGAGAATCCAACTTCTTGTAGACTCTAATAAAAAACAAAAACTCCTAATAGACTATAATCATATTGGGTTAACTGATAACGAGATTACCAGAATACTTTACTTTAATTAGTTAATTATATGTGTGTTAAAATATAGTTTATTATGCAGGTGAACGTGGATAATGTGTAGTCATTTCTGGCGATCTGAATCTGGAATCTGATAACGTTACTGGTCACGATCTTGCCACGTGGCAGCTGTTCAGCCACTTGTCTCTGAAACTTTTTCAAGGTGAGGCTAGACCGGCAGTGCAAAACAGCAAAACTTCCATGTAACTGTGGTTGCAGGACGCTTGGCAGTCTCTGTCTTTCTTCTTTTCTCTTCTCTTCTTTCTCTCTCTCCCAAAATGCAACTTCTCTTCTCTTCTCTCTCTTTTTTTTTCTTTCTCTATCCATCTATATCTCTCTCATAATCTCATTTGTCCGCTCTTGAGTCACGAGTGATGGGTTTGATAAGTCGTCCTCTCTGAACTTTTGAGACATTCTTGCTTCTCTTTTCTTTCCCTTTCCATTTGGCACATAATAATATATACATCTCAATACTTCTCTGGAAGATGCTAACAGTTCAAAGAAATTTCAAGCAAAGCTTTTTGGCTCCCAATTGAATTCTTTGTGGATTTGAAGACTTAAAAGAAGCATGTATGTTCTCCAAAACAACTTGTTTCTTAATGGGTTCTGCCTTTTGAACTCTGTTTTAGTGTTTCCTTCTTCAATTTTTGGGCTTTCATGTCCTCTCTTGCTCGTTTGAACTTCCATAGTTTCAATAGAACACTGTGCCTTGCATTTGAATATTGATGGTCTTCTCCATGCTGTCTGCTTTTCTGGGTTTTTCGATTTTCTAGGGAAATTTATGTTTTAGGCCTTGCAAATCGTATGGTATGCCTCTTTAGACTTTGAATTCTGCGATATTAGCATGGGGCACAGTCTTTACTGTATTGTTCCAGTTATTCCTTTGTTTTATGGATCTGAATTATGCATTTTCTGTTGATTAAAGAACACTAAATGAAAACCCTTCTGGTAATAATTTTGGAGCTGATTTTGGCGTTAGTTCTGTGGGTTACCTCTTGCTGCTGTGGAATATGTGCTGAAGTGATTTAAATTGTGAGAATTTCTATTTTTTCATTTTGCTTTGATTGATGTGGCTATTGTAATTATATTCTGGAGTGATTTAAATTCTCAACATGGAATCAAAGTGTGTTTTAGTAGTCAAGGTGTTTCTAGTTCTATAGCTCGTTCTATTCATCAAATTTTGAAGGATTAAATCGGTAATTATTGGGTCCAACAAATTTTTTTTTTTTAATGGCTAGAATGTTAAAAGTGAACTTTCTGTTGAATTTGGGACGTTAGATTTTGAAATACATTTGTTAGTAGAATAGAACCTGGTTGTATATTGCTAGTGGAATAGCTCTGGGCATTTGATGTCTTCTAGAGGCTAAAAAATGGGAAGATAGAGGGAAGCCATAGAGAAGGTTATGCAAGAGTCTGGATGTCTTTCCACTTAATCACTAATGAAAGGAGAAAGCATGGACTTGCTAAGAGAAATTAATGGTGGTATTCTAAGCCCACATAGAAGGCATGTCCATGGGTGTGTTTGTTTTGGTACTAAAATGCAAATTAATGGAGAAATAAAATACAGTGACAGAACTCGGACTATATTGCTTGCAGGCATAGTGTGCCTGAGTTAAGACATGGAGGGGACTGCATTAGACGATTCTGGTGTTTCAGCTTTTCATAGTGAACCAATTATACTGCAGAAGATAAACATGGACAATAACAATGAGGTGACAGTGACAGAAGAAGGAATTGCTCTCGATTCTGCCAATCCTTGCACTCAAAGGGCATTGGATGATAATTCTGGCGCAGGTGCAAATGCAGGGTCATTGACAGATATGATGTTTGTGACTGCCAACCCCTTGTCTGAACTAGTATGGTCTCCACATAAAGGTTTGAGTCTTAAATGTGCTGAAACCAGCTTGTCCGAGAAGAAGCCCTCCTATTTGAGGGGTATGGGATCGAAAAATATGGTTCTTGCACCTTCTGAGGTTAGGACATCCAGGGGGACTAGTAGTGATGAGCCTGAATCTGGAGAAAACTTTCTTTCAACACAAATGGCATCCAAATTTGAAAGTGAAGTTTCTGAGAGAGTTACTTCTGTCAGGTCTCCTAAAAGCATTTCAGGCATCATTCCAATCTGTGGGCCAACAGCTCATGTACACAATCTAGGTAATTGTACTTCTTTAGAGGGAAATAAATTACCATTGCCTTGTCATTGCAAAATGCTGAGTAGGCCAAATTATAAGTTTCAATGCTTTGATTCATAGGCATGTCTTTGGTTCAGTAAAACCCTTTTCCTCAGGTGTATGTATGGAATGAATTCCGATGCTAAAAATGTTCTTGTGATGGTAGGATCAGTTGGAACCAAGAAAGATTCCGATGAAGTGATGGAATTGCCAGTCCAAGATTTTGATCAGAATGCAGAGGATCATTCATCTAAGAAAGGGAAGGGCCTTCATTGTGCAAATAACATTCAAACAAATGAGACTTCTGAAGCTGGAGGAAACATTGTCTCAAGTTTTAGGGCTGAAACTTCTATGCCAGGTAAGCACATGACCATAGTCCTTAATGGATTCCTTTTTTCATCATATCTCACAGATGAGCATGGTTTTCTGCAGGTCCGGAAGATGGGGATCTTGTTTATACTTCATCTAAAATGGCTCAACCAATACTTGATTTATCACGGCTAGAACCAGTATGTGCAGACCCTAATGAAGGAACGAGCTCAAACCCTTTTGGAAATTTTGTTGATGTTGGTAGGTCCACAACTCAAACACCGGATATGGTGGTTATGTTACCATCTGAGGTTTCTTCAATTAAACAAGGTAAAGCTCCCACTAGCTGCATGCCATTTGTGACATCCCTAGTTAGAAATCCTGGGGGGGAAGAACATGAATTGGCAACTGAAAATAATTTATGTTTGAAGGATGAAAGCCCTGAGGTGAGTAGAAATGTAGTATCACAGGCTTCTGATGAAGCTAAATATAGCCCTCAGCAGAATGAGGAGGCATTTCTAAAGGATCAGGCATCTCCAGATGAAGGTTCTCCAAATAACAATGGGGTCTGTTTGCTTCAATTAGAATCTAAAGCAAGAGCTTTGTCTGATAGAGAAGTTAATGGGAGAACCACAATGGAGGATAACAGCCATGAAAGTGTTGAGAGTTGCAACAGCGCATGGCCATTTAAAGCAGGAAAGAGACCATGGAGCTTTGAACCGCAACTGGTTGTCAGCAATAAAAAACTGAAGAAACAAACAAATAAAAGTCCTGGTGCTGCATCTTTTGAGAGTCTAAATAGTTCTTTCATGAATTGGATATCAAACATGATTAGGGGCTTACCTAAGTCTTATCCAGAGGAGAAATCTCCATTAGCTCTTACTGTGAGGCCTCCTCATGAGCATGTAAGTCATGGTCAGAAGTCCATGCCATACCAGAAAAACCTAGATCCTGGGTGCAGAAGTATGGGTTTCCATGCTATTTTTCATTCCCTCTATCTGCCACGGGAAAGGGTACAGGACTCAAGAACTTGGAATCTTGATCATCAAGGAGAAAGCTCAAAAGAACTTGATCTAGATAACATGATATGTGATAAGAGTAGTACTCCCATATCATGTGATGAGGACAATAATAAATTATGCGAGCAAACGCCTATGTCAAATCAGAAGTTTAACCAGGGTACGTCTGGAAGTGCAGGTCCTTCAACGCTGCCTAACATTTCTTCTCCACAGCTTGCTGTTCAGGCATGCCCCAAGACCAACAACACTGCAGGGAATAACAAGTTGTATGCCTGTAGTAGTGAGAAAGGTGCACCAGGCTTATCCAATACCTCTTTTCGGAATGATTCTAATTCTCCATCTGGAGGGAAAGAACCTTATGGAATTGTGGAGCAAAACAAGTCTTCAACATTTGGAACAAACAAAAGAAGTCTCTTTTTCAGTGCCTGGATTAGTAGATTTTCTCCACAAGTTTCTGGTCCCGTGTTAAGTTCACCTCAATGCAAGCATAACAATTTTGAGACTAATGAGGGTTCTTCTGGTTGCATGAGGCTTCTTCCTCAACCCCAGAATTGTGCAATTCCTTCCAAGGACCAGAACAATTTGGAGAATTGCAAGGATCCTTCTGCTGAAAACCAAATGGATATCATTGAAAAGATGCAGAATTCTGCAGTAAATATATCTACCTCATTGGGTTTGGAAAGAACAAAAAGGCATAACTATCAGAAGGGCACCTCTAAATTGAATCCTATTCTTCCTTCAAAAAGATTCAAAAGTTCAGAGGATATGGCTTCAGTCTTTGCAAGGAGGTTGGATGCTCTCAGGAACATCATCCCATCAGTAATAGCGAATTGTACAGTTCCTGAAAGCATGATCTGTCTTTTTTGTGGCAAAAAAGGGCATAACTTGAGAGATTGCTCAGAGATAGTTGAATCTGAGCTTGAGGATCTTCTCAAAAGCATCAGTTCTGATGACGGATCAGAAGATTCTTCTTGCTTGTGCATCCGCTGTTTTCAGCTCAATCATTGGGCCATTTCATGTCCCAATGCACCCTCGAGAAGAGAAACTCATTTAGACAATAATGCATCTTTGGTTAACTTTGGTAGTTTCAGGAAAATGCAGCAGAATCCAGGATATAATGCTCTTACTAGTGGCAACGATAGAAATCTAAAATCATTGGAAAAGGATAGCCAATGCAAAGTTGCTGCTGGTGCAAATAATACTTGTGAAGGGGAAAGGTCAACAATGGAATCTGCGCTTTTGGTCCGGATGAGCATAAACAAAAAAGTGAGTGAAATGATGATGTGTACTGGACAGGTTACAGATTTGAAGACAGTTAAGAATTACTCTCCAGGAAATAGCTTCTGTCGAAGTATGAAGGGACAGAGAGCTCCCACAGAACCTGTGCTGAAAGGAAAGCAGAATGCCTCAAGTTCTGCAGAGAATAAATTAAAAGAAAATCGAGTTGCCACACCCTTTCAGAGCAGTGTCACCAGGAATATTCCTGATGTACCAAGAGGAACCTTTGAAGCAATAAAGATGCTTCGTCTTTCACGAATGGATATCCTCAAGTAAGTGGTCCATTTCTTTCTAGCATTACTACCCCGACCCCCCTCCCCCTCTCTGAAGAAAAACAAAAAAACAAGAAAGAGGGGGAAAAAATCCATAATTGTTCTTTTGACAACTCGTTTAGGATTTTCTTTAAATAGGTTGGTTATACAACATAAATGATAAGTTTAGGGTGTAAATTTTATTTTCCAATTCCTAAGGCATCGAAGATCTCTAAGAGAGTATCTCCATCATAGTGCTGTTTCTATTCCAGCTTTCATTCTTAAACCCTAGATCTTTATACTTAAATATTGAAGACTACTCATTGTCACCAGACTAGTCCTGGTTAAAGTATTGCATAATAACATGATTGGAAGTGTTAATGATTAGGTTTCTAATTTTAACTTCTGTTCAATTGGAAATGCTGGTGAGTCACTCCGAGCCATTGTGGTTCTTCGAAGACCCTTGCAATTTTTTTGAGATACTTAAATTTCAAATTCTAGCTTAAACTGATGGTTTGTACTTCAAACAAAATTTTTCACTCTTTGAGATCCTTCATCTGACATCTTCACTCCCTTGTGTGATGACTATATCATCCTCATATTAATACCATCCTCATGTACTTCTCTTAGAAGGAGAACTTGTCAGTTGTCATTTCTGTAAAGCATTATGAAATTTTTTAAGGGAGTCTATATTCACCTGGTTAATTGCTCATTTAGGTTGCTTGAGAGTATATGTTCCAATCACTAGGAAAAGCATAGATTGTCCTCACTGTTGACTAGATTCTAACTTCCCCCTTGCCCCCCCCCCCTCTCTTTTGATCAGTAGGGACTGCAAACCCTTCTTCATCATGTATAATTATTAGGAAGCGGCTATTGTGACAAGGAGATCTATGTTTCCATTAGCTTATAAAGTGATCTCCGAGATGAGTTGAGATTATTGCAACAAGAGGTTTCTTATGCTTCCATCAGACTGTAGCTTTATCTTGGACACACTTGCAGACTACTGCTTTTCTTTGTCGGATGTGTGACTTCCGCTTGTATCTCTATCAAAAGTATTCATGCATGAACTACATATCTTTTCATGCATTATACTTGGATAGAGCTTTAAGGAGATGGCTATTGTCTAGTGGGAGGAAGTCACTGAAGGATGATGCTTGGACAGAATGGATTGTGAAGTTCCAATCAGTCTCATTAGGTAGATGATGGTTCAATCTGAGAATGATAACAGGAACAGCAAAGATGGTCAATCAGGAAAGAAAGAAAAGAAATATCAATTTTTATCTGTAATGAAGGCTAAAATTATCTCCCCCCCTCCCCCTCTTTCCTTTAAAAAAAAAGAGGATGAATCGGATGGGCTTTTTTTTGGGCAGGGGTACTAATTGAAGGGAGATTAGGTAGTCAAAAGTGTCTCTAAAAGCTAGGGGATACCAATATGTGGTTAACCACTATACTAATAATCATCCATGCTTTGTTTTTTTTTCATTTTTTTGCCCCCTCACACCCCCCGCGGGCGTTTCCAGGTTGATAGGGCTGGGGAAAACAAGTTCCCCCAACGCATCCATTTTTTTCAATCACATATGCACAAGTCAGTACTGTGAATGAATAGATTATGGTCAGAAACACCTGAAACGCGTAGGTCTCCAATCATCTCCTTTTGAGGATGAAACAGTTGTCTGTTGGGGTATAGAGATTTTCTATTGGCCGTTTTATGTTCATAGGAAATAACAGGCAGTGTTGAATGTAATCCATCACCTTCTGTAAACACTACTTTTGGAAAGAAAGATTGCAGTGGAGAGGAGAATCAGAACATAATGAAAGTAAAAGAAAACAACCAAGATACTTGTACCCTTAAATCTTAAAAAGACACCAACCAGTGGAATTTAAGATCTGAACTAAAAAAGGTGTCACAGTCATCTGCATTTCAAGATAAGCACAGGGAGATGAGTTTGGTATGGGATATACCTAAAAGAGAGTCCTAGGTTACCCTAAAACCTTTCTCATGGAAGTTAAGTTGCCAATGATTCCATTTGTTAAACCTTTCCTCCTCGAATGATGATTTAGCTGGATTCATTATGACTTTGGCAAAGTAAATCGCTCTTCTTGAGAATTATTTGATTAAAATAATAAAAAAAATTCACAGCTGCCATGAGGGAAGGGGGGGGAGAATATAGTACATACAGCTGATATGGAAAGGGGACATGTACACATGGTCTATCCAATGTGTCATCTATCTGGTGGACAATCCAATTCAGTAAAATCATATTTCAATGTGGCTAAAATATATACCCCACCAAGATAGCAGAAATCGGTTGATCGGTCTGTGGGTGTGTGATTTACTAAAAATATGTCTATTACTTCTCTAACATTTATGTTCCGTTCTTACTAGTTCAGTAATATCTGTATTGACTCAATTAACTTATGTTGCATTTGACTTCAGATGGACAGCATCCTCGATTTCAGCTTCTCATCTTGATGGATTTTTTCTACGTCTGCGGCTTGGGAAGTGGGAAGAGGGATTAGGGGGAACAGGTTACCACGTGGCTTGCATTAATGGTAAACTTGGTTTCACACAATCAAAACCATAATCTTTGTTTCTGCGTGTATGTGTTTGTGTCTCTACATGTATGAGCGCTTGTTAGAACTTTAAGTTGTGAAAGTATTATAGATATAAAGGTGATAAATACATGAAAATCTCAGGTGTCCTTTGTTTTCTTTTGATTGATCTTTCCTTCTGCGTTATTCTGATTTTACAGGGACACTGACAGAAAAACCATCCGGAAGTTCTAGAATTTCCCTTTGTGTGAGCATTGGGGGCTTCAGATGCTCCATTGAAAGCCGCTATGTCTCTAACCATGATTTCATTGAGGTAAAGTTTTTATTTTAGCCTATAGCTTTCCGTTTGAACAGTGTTCTTTTTTTTTAATTTCTTGAACCATCGTTGGAATAACTTGATCTTCACTAAATCCCCATTCAGTGGGCATGGAATCCTATTCGTAAGCCTCTTAGAAACTTATAACTTAAGAAGGTTCTAAATCCTTTTGAGTTTCACATATTACGTCTGTCTGAATGTATTTAACCTTTTTTTTTGTTGAATAAATTTTATATTCTATAACAACCTTGTCAAACTAGTCTTCCCAAATTATTAGTATTATTATTATTATTAATTTTTTTTTTGGGGCATGGGGCGTGGGTTGGTTTCGGCCCTCCACTTGCTTTCAAGTAAGGGAGCAGCCGAGCATGTGCTGTGGAATACCACAACCTACCCACAGAAGTGCAGACAAGACTCAAAGCGAAGTTGCTTGTGGTGAAGCAGTGCGGATGCAAATGTACCAAAGGATTCATTGGTTTTCAATGGTTTTGTTGTTTACTACTGGTTTTTGTTTATATACAATAAAAAATGTGGTGGGTTTAGAAACCACACCATTATATCACAGAAAGAAATCACATCAGATTATTAAAGGAAAAAGACACTTGTTCCTCACCATGTGGCAAAATAGAGCCAATGGCAATATGATTCAGAAACAAAGGAGTAACATGACTAAGTCATATTTCCATGGATTTTCCATTCCTTATGATGAAGTCTTATAGGGGTTTGGTGACTACCTTATGTTATCTTACAGGCATTTTGTCTTGAGAGAAATGGGCAGCATCTCTAGGTAAGAATTTTCTTGGTCTTGAGAAACTCAAATAGTCTGAACTGCTCATGTGTAGAACTCATTGTTTGACTTCAGACCCTCAATATGAACAGTTTACCTCCATTAACACTTAACAACAGCTTCTGATCTATGGTTTCAGCTTGAAAATGTGATCACAAGCTACCATGCGATTGATGCAAAATGCAACACCCATGAAAGTAGTTATCCTAGGTAACCTCTGCACCTGTAGTACCTATGCTACTACACACTATCCGGTGGCTGTTTGAGGGGCAGTGGCTCAGCACCTTATATGCATATATATATATATGGGAAAATCTTGTTGTAACCAACCTTAGTTACAACAAGATTGTAAGTTTGTAACTCATTATTTTTCAATGAGGGTAAATGTCGTCATTACATAAAAAGTTCATTAAATGAATTTCAACTTTTTGAAAGCCCTTTTTTACCCATGAATTAAATAATCTTTGGGAATAAGACAAGGGGCAAAATTAAAAGAAGGTTATAACTTCTTAGTTCACCACTTCGGTGACAAGAAGTTGTTTTTTTTTTTATAAATTTTTTCTACCTTTAATAGCAGGGCAGACTACAGTGTGATATCAGTATTACAATGCTTTGTAGTGATAATGCCCTCTTGGTGTTTTACAGGATGAGCTTTTGGGATGGTGGTCTGCAATGTCAAAAGCTGGTGGAAAACTGCCATCTGTAGATGACTTGAAAATGAAACTTGAAGAGAGAGAGAATCTTGGCTTCTAACTATGGAAGACTTCTTATGGCTCCCATATATGCCATCCCAATTGCAACGAGGGTCTGTCATGTGAAAGAAATTCTTATCTTCTTTTCTTTTAATACAGGATCTTGGCAACTTTGCTGTTGCTTAATTCACCCAGTGATAGATGGATATTTTTTTTTATTTTTTTTAAAAAAAAAAAAAAAAAAAAACTTCTTATAAATATTACCATCTTAAATTTCTTAAGGAAAGAAGAGTAATTCATATATAGATGATTTAAGGAGTCTAGACAATGATTCTTTGTTGTACAAAGCCTTTGAATGAGCTTATCTAGTCTTTCTGATCAGTAGAGCAGACATTCTCAAACTGTGAAAGCATTTCATCAAAGTTAAAGATTGTGAATTATGATGGCACAGGACCAGAATTCTAGCTTGCCTTAGATTTATTTCTCTCTCTCTCTCTCCAGATGTGCGGACATGAATTTTTATGGACTTCTGTTCAGATAGATAGTAGTCTCATAAATCAATGGACGAGATTGGATGGAAGGAAATTGATTATTATTATCACTCAGTTCAATCTTGGGTAAGGCTCCCATCAAGTGGTAAGATCTCCGGATAATGAGAATTTTTGATATTGACATAATGATAAGTCATTTTCAAATTATTTGAAAACTCTTTTTTATCCTAGACTTAAATATCTTCTAGTTACACTTATAAATATAAATGTGTCATTTATACATGAACATGTATGATTCTCACATGGATCCTAGCCTTACATGTGGGACCTGGAGATCATTATCACAAATTCACGATTCACAACTCATAAATAGAAAAAAAATGGCATATATTACAATCTATCGGGACAAGATAACGGTGATGTAGGCGAATGTGGAGCTTTGTCTATAATGCCACTCCTTAATCATGATAAGCTCAGAAGAAACAGTACTTTCTTGTTACCAAATGGCGTCTCTCTCTCTCTCACACACACATTTTTAGATATATTTGAACTTGGAAGAAATCTTCTCTAGTCTTATTTATTATGTTGCTTTTATCAATGCAGCTATCCCGAAGGTGGGGAAAAGCATAAAAGGGTAGGTTTGTAAAATGGGGTGATGTTCTTTGCCTAGTAGTGCCCGGGGATGCATGGTGCCCCAGACACATAGGGTGGGACAGGTGTGTCATTTTGATCTAACAAGAGGGACAGGTCAGTCATTTCATCCACCCTATGTGTCTAAGCGCATCCTACCCTACGGAATCCAAATCCTCTCTAATGACATTTAATCATCAGAGTCGACACCTCATGGAGGTGGGAGATCGATTCTGATGGTTAAATGTCATTGGAGATAATCCGGACTCCATCCCACACCCCCAGTGCAGAGAATATTTTCCTTTAATATAATAGATTTCGTACCGTTAACTGGAAGTGTAGGTATCTCAGACTCCCAGTGGACCATGACAACTATATATATATATATATAGAGAGAGAGAGAGAGAGAGAGAAGGAAATTAAAAACAAATTTGGTAGGAAAGTGGGATGAGATTTATGAGATGAGAAGAGAAATGTGAAGAATAGAGATGTGAGAGAGAGAGTGAAAGAGACAGAGTAGATCTAGGATATTATAATTTCAATAAAATATTTGCGAGATGGATAGGCACATCGCCCATGTGCCGCATACTAGCACTTTGCATCGAAGGGGGCATGCCGACACGGGATGAGGCATCATACAGGAGGGCAAGGAGTAATTTTAAAGAGAGAAAGAGACACAACACCCGCTAGCATGCGGGTCCTAGGGATGTAAACAGATAGAATTCGGCTCGGATAGTGTTATATCCGCATTCGTATCCGATTAGCTTTTGGACGGAGTCGGATAATATTAAACGGATACGAACATGGATAGGGAACAGATATTTCATCCGTTTACATGTAAATATAGCTTTTCAGATAACTATAGCCTATCCGTATCCACATTCGTTTAACTTTCAGACGGATTTGAATAGTGCTAAATAGATACGAATATGAATGTAGAAACGAATTTTGGCTATTCATTTACACCCCTACATGCGGCACAGGGAGCGTGCTCAACTTTTTCCCATAATATTATAATGAAAGAGGTGGATAAGGAGCATTTAGGAAAGGGGATGAGGTGACGTAATGGGGAGAGAATGTGTGGACGTGTGTGTGTGGAGCACAATGGGGGGAGATAGCATGTCAACTCAACCTTAATGTCATTGTAGGATTTAAATTTTTTTCTGGCCCATTATAAGGTTGTCGATCATTTGGTTTCAGTTCAATTTTGATTCGATTTCAGATACAATATGTATAAATCGAAACTGAGTCGAACTAATTGATTAGGTTTTACTAGGTTCCCACATGGTCTCAGTAATTCGGTCAAAATTTGGTTTTAGTGGAAAAAAAAATCTACTGAAACAACTAAATTTGAAAGGAAACTATAACCTCACGAAAATAGAGTCCCACAACGTCAAATTACTTTCCAACCCTTTTTACACAACTAAACAAAGAAACTCATAGTAGTTAATTTCACACAACCCAGCAAAGACACACTTGTAGTGTTTAGTATGGTTAGGTTCAATTTAGTTTATACAGTTTACACTTTACACTTTATTTGATTCGGTTCAAATCGATGATTTTTAGTCTAAAACTGAAACTGAACCGAATAAAATCTCAGTTTTGAAAATCAAAACCAAACCTTTTTCTTTTTTTTTGGTTCAATTTGGTCTGGTTTTAAACGGCTGCTTTTGTTTCCAAGTATAAATTGACACCCTTATCCCATTATATCATTACTTCTTTTCTTTTTTGTTTTCTCTTTGTTTTTTTTGGGGCGGGGGCGGGGGCCGGGGGGTGGGCAGGGTTGTAGGCAAAATTTTATAGACCAGCACCTCTCCTTACAAGCACCCATGATTTTGTCACCAAGAGAAATGATGTGGTAATTTCAATAGTTAAACATTAGGGGAATGGTTTGAATTGGCCACATATCAAATTTCAAGCTCATTTATTATCATATAACCTCCCATCAAAAGGCATATCTGTAAAAACCTAACACGATGTAGAGAAGAATGAAAATCTCAAACACAATTACAAAATGCGCACAAGAATTTACATGGTTCGACAAAGTTGCCTACGTCCACAGTGAGATGAGATCTATTTCACTATAAATGGAGAATAGGGTTACAGTCGCTCGTTCCTCACACCTAGATCTATTTCACTATAAATGGAAAATAGGGTTACAGTCGCTCGTTCCTCACACCTCTCTCAGATTTTTCAATACAGAGAAAGAACTCTCGTTATAGATTTATAACGAAAACCCTATACAAGAAATTTACCGAAATACCCATATAGTCCTTAAAAAATTTTCCCCACACAGCAATCCATCATCAGAAATCAAGACACCAAAACCTCAACAATATCTTCCCATGTATGCATACACTCCTCTAGTCCTTAGCACCCCTTGAAATTTGTTCAATGTTTTGCTTTGCTATGTGGCCAACTCTATTTAGATTGAAACTTGGCATGTGAGCAACGGAGTCAAGGTCTAACATCCACAAAATTTAAAATATCATTTAACTTGCCACATGGCAAAACTAAGTGTAGTCCATGAAATCAAACGAACCAAATTGAATATTATTATTACTATTAGGTGACTTAATATTGTCACAATAATCTATTATTTTTTCAAAGGACTAAGTTTCCCTCCACCCATAGAGGACGGTTCACCCACCATCTTAGGGTTCACAACCCCTCCTAGGTTCTTAATATGTTCCAAATTACCCTCCTGATACAGTGATACCCATTCCTGCCCTCTCCTGCCCCACGGTGAATGTGATCCCATTCACCGTGGTTGATGAAGAAAACAACCAAGAAAAAGAAAAGGCCCTGAAGAGAAAACCATATAGGATAGAACTAGTTGGAGTGGTATGTGATCCTGATCTAGCCGTTGTTAGAGGCATCAGGTAGATCTTCTAAATTCAAAGTAGAAATTTTTAAAGAAACACAATCATATGATTATCGGAATTGTTTTGGAAGTTGTTGGTGGAAAAGGTATCCAACACCCACAGGATGACGCGGATTATGATAAATGCAAGTCGTGCCAGAACCTTTGACGCAGGTTCAAACGGACTAGGGTTTGCGGCCTATCTGACTACCAACCAGGGACCCAGGGTTCCCTCGTGCCTGAGTTATCTCCAAGGACCTTTGGGTTAGACTATAAAGATTACGGACTCAATGGGGTTCACCAAAAAGCTTGCAAAGACTGATTGAGAAAGGGACTAACCTTGCACAAAATGAAATTACTAAATTAACAAGAGAAATATACTGACCAGTTACAAGCACGCCAAGTCCACAAGAACTGAACTTCTCCAATGATTGGCTCGATGGCAAGTACACTCCTCCAACTACTAAGAAAGCTAAAATAAAACTGAAAGTAAGAATAATAAAGATAAGCAAGGGAGTTTGATGTTTTTTGTGTGTGTCTATTCGCAGCAGCTATCTCCCTTTTATAATGGGCCCCTTAGAGCAATGGCGGCAGACCCCTTTTGGCTTCAAACTCTACTCCCCCATTTCCACGTGGCAAGAGTCGTTGCATCCCTCCTGGGCCCCACCGTTGAGGTGGGTGTGGCCTGCTTCCCTTCCCCCTTAGGTGTAGGGGACTTCCTCCTTCGTGGGAGTGATTTTCCCAACCGTTTTGACCAAGCCTTCTTTTCCTTGGGTTGCTGACGTGGCTCTTCTCCAACGGTCCTCCTGATGATTCGAAATACTATGGAACCCACCTAAAACAGCCTCCAACAAAAGTATACAGGAGAGCTATTCTAATGGGAAGAGCTGTGAGGGTGAAATCACAGTTGAAGTCCCACAAAAGATTTGCTAATAGGTTCCCCCGCTACTGCCAATTACTTGATAGTGCCAGGCTATATTGTACTAACACTATGGGAAGCCCACCTAAGGTAAACTCTATCCATCTTTTCCCCCTCTTTTTTTTCAAAAAAAATGATTTTCTTCCCCCATCACTCTTTCTAATGAAGTATAACGCTTCACAATTTGTCACATGGCAGTACATTGGTCAGTGGTAGAGGATCAAACAATCATTTCATTGGTACAATTTCAACTTAAAATGAGTAGAGGAAGTAGCTAAATTTATAAAGATGTCATTTGTATTCTATATTCATCTCCATTTGATGGCATTTTAGTAATATCACTAAAAGTTTGAATCAGGGTTTGAGCAACTTTACTTGCTTTGCACTATAATTTGACCATTAAAATGTATGTGGGATCCTCTATCACAGGGACTAACCCATGTACTATCAAATGCAAAATAGTGAAACGTTATACTTCATTAGGCATAATGATGCCTAGAAGGACCCAAAAAATTATATTTTATTGTGAACAAGCCTTGACGCAACGGTTAAGTTGTGCTGTTGCAACCAATAGGTTGCAGGTTCAAAACTTGGAAACAACCTCCCCTGCGAAGCAAGGGGGTCAGGTTACATACATTGGGACCAACAAATTCTGAATTTTATTTTTAGGAACAATTACAATAAATGTATGCATCCAAATATACACTTACTGACATGATTTGTGTGGGTGAACTGAAGCTGATAGGATGGAAAGATGGAGAGAACAATTTGCTGGCTGACCCAAAAGAAATACAGTGTTTAAAGAGAGTAAAAATGCTGAATGAAGATGCAGAATCCATAAATGAACTTTACACTCACCTACCAGGCATGACAAGCAAGTCTAGCTTGGTCTGGGAAGACATCATCAAGCTGTCGCCTTCTTCAAGAGGTTGTTTTCAACAAGAACTAAGGATTGCAATTCAGAAAGCTGACAATCAGACATAATTAATCTCACCAGTGCCGGGATTGTAGTTCCAAATCCTCTGATCCATGGTCCAATCATGTACTATTAGAACAAAGACACTAAGGACTGTATGCTTAGTGAAACTATATACATCCATGGGGAATTTGGAAATTAAGAGCTAATGTCATTAAAAGAAGCATCCCCTGGCCACAATTTTTACCGCTGTCATAGATCAAAAAACCGCAACCAAAGATCAACAGCCGCATTTTATGAATCAACCGTGGTATTTGAAAAGTGGTCTTTGGCCACGGTTTATCAACCGTGGTATGAATCAACCGTGCATTGTACATTTAGCTGTGCAGTTTTCTTAAACCGCACTTATGTACTTAGAGAATACATCTGCGCTTATTATATATGGCAGTGATTTTAAAAGACCGACGCTAAAGGAGACTTCTTAGCTGCTTATATTCAGCAGTAGTTTTATAAAACCGTGTCTAAAGGTTATATTTTTAAAAAAAAATTTTAACTTCTGTAATTCCTAGCTGCTTATATATTCAGCAGTGGTTTTATAAAACCGTGTCTAAAGGTTATATTTTTTTAAAAAAAATTTAACTTCTGTAATTCCTCATTTACAGTACCTGTAATTACGTTCACATAGTCTCACACTCACCATTCACATTGACTTACATTCACCATTCACATTGACTAATGTAGTACTGAATTGAAGGTTCAAACTATAGCAAATAACAAGATCTTATATCAAAGAAAAATCCAGATTCAATGAGAAAATAGACAGAAACTAAAACAGATGCTCAAAGGAGCAAGAACTGAGGTTGAGTGTAAGGATTAGGAAGGATAATATCTGTGCTGAGAATCTGAATCTATTTGGATGATCAGCTCAGCAAATAGGGGTAAATCTATTAACAGTAGTTCTAGGGATATGAAAGTCAGAACATAGAATCTAATAACAGTCTTAAATAGTTATATATAAATTGATGATAGGTCTGTAATATGTAGGGAACAGAACCATAGATCAATATATAAATCACCAACATAAAATTCCAAGTCGATTTCAAGGAATAGGCCTCAAACAGTGTAAAACTCGATATAGGACAGAATAGGAAAAAATAGAGTATCTCAAGATCTACAAACTCATTACCTGTCTAATAAATAAACAAACAACTTAAACTGAACCACAGTTCAACCAACTGAACCAAAACACTGAAATAAAACTAAGTAAAACAAAACATAAAACAGCAACCCATTATGCCACAGTTTGGCTGTCTATTTGGATTTTGGCTTTCTTCCTACGTAAGACTTCACTTTTGCATCATTCACATGGACTCGCATAATCCATAATCCATTCACATTGTGACTCTGGCCGGCTACATTCAACACACTGAATTGAGATAACAATATGATGGGAAAATGATTCAAGTAAATGATGATTGCACACCCATTTAACTGTAAGCAAATGGAAAGAAAAGTATTGACTGTCCTGCAAATATTAGGTTAAATAATAGTATAATACATTCACATTGATCCATTCACATACTCCCCCCCCCCCCCCTGCATACGCCCATTCACATTCGCATTCACATTCAGTGACTATAATCCATCATACACACATTATTCACATCGACTCACATATCCTCCATTTAAATTCACATTCACATTACTCGGTATGCAAGTTTGAGGAGTAGGGACTAAGTAAATCTGAAATTAAATCCAGCAAAAGTAAATCTGAAAATAAATTTAATCCAAGCGTTGGGTTGGCCTCAAGCATGGATCGAATATTACCCCAAGTAGAAACAATCAAATCCCCAAATTAAGTTCAAATCCGATACGCTGGATTCAAAATAATCAAACAAACATCATATCTGAAATCAAATTTTGCAGGAATTAAGAGATTTTGAGTAGAGTTAGAACTGCAGACCAGCTCAGCACCACATTTGAGTTGAGTAGTCTCCCTAGGTGCCCCTTTGATGCCACAAAATCCTGTCCTAATCTGAGTAGAGTCAGATCAGCAGTTCGAAGAAATTGAATCAGGAACAGTTTTGAAGCAATATAACAAGATTCCAACAAGTCAAGGGTTTTTACCTGTACAAATATAGTTAGAACTAGAAGGCAACTTCTGCAATGGCCTCAATCATCCTGGCAGATAGGTAACAATTAGTTGAATATAAGTTTTAATAAAATAAACATACCAAAGTAATCTAATAAATTTCTAACTTACCCAATCACACCGAACTCTGGGAGCTTCCTTTAGCCGAGACTTGTGCTAATCACTCTTTCTGGTTTCATTTTTGCCTGCATCTCCATCATTGCTTTCATAGTTTCATGCAGAGTTGCAGTCTCTTGCTCCCTTGCCCTTTCTCATTCTACCGCCGCTCTTTCACATTTTGCTGCTGCTCTTTCTCGTTCTTCAAGCTCTTCTTCCACCTCCTTTCTCATTCTGCCATTTGTTCTGCCATCTGTTGAGACAACTCTTCCTTCAACCTATTTTGGGACTCTTTAAGCTGGAGTTGGGCCTCAATGTTGGCTTTTGTAAGGTTCAAATCTTTTGGACTTATAGTATGCCCAACACAGCATACTTGTCCGTGGCAATCGTTGCATAATACCTGCCTAAAGACAATGTCCTCGGTATTCCTATCTTCTCTTTGTTCTAGAGGCATCTCATTTCTTTTTTGGGCGAATGTGTCCTATAAATCAATGTAAAAACCAATTAAGTTAGCAAGCGTACAAGTGTTTACAACGCCTGTAATCAAGCTATAACACATATATACTTACCATAACTAGACCAGAAGTGCTATCTACAGGTTTTTCATTTTTCATCTTATTGGTGTAAAGAAACATATCCAACATGTTTGGCAGTCCCCTCTCAGGGTTCTCCTTCTGAACAAACATAGATGAGTGTTAGATCAAAACCAGAATTCAAAAGTACCGTGTATATCTAATGTTCGTACTTGTGCATAAAAAACGTGTCTTCTCTACTGCAACCCATGCAAAACTCTTCCTCCCAGAACAATGACTCATAGTCTGTAATTTTATGTTATCTTTATTTTTCTGACTAACGCCCTATCATATTGAAAAGCATCATTAAAATTTGCTGGGTCACAATAAAATTAAAATATCTATAAGAGATTGCTTTAAGTTCCTCAGAGATACCAGATAAGAAGAATTGGGACTTAGAGAGATTGACCCGGAGACCAGACATTGCATCAAATTGGTTCAAACAGGTGATAGCGGATCAGATAGATTGGGGGTCAACTTTGAAGAAAAGCATTAGGTCATTAGAAAAGGCCAAGTGAGTAAGCTTTAAGGCTTTACACTTGGGAATAGGGGATATGAGGTGCTGGTCAGTTAGAGATTGGATACTTCTGGAAAAGGCCTCAAGAGCAAGGGTGAAAAGGTAAGGAGAGAAGGGTCAGCCTTGGTGGATTCCATTAGACGAGGAAAAAATGCCGGCTGGACTTACATTGACAAGGACAGAGAAGTATGGTGAAGAAATACAATGGAAGACCCAGTGGATGAAGATAGGACGAAAAAGCATTTTGTTCATGACATTAACAATGAAATCCCATTGTAATGAGTCAAAAGCCTTATGGATATCCACTTTCAGAAGGGTAGTGGGAGGATGATTTTTTCTATCGAAACCCCTAACTGTCTCATGGCAAAGGAGGACAAAATTTCATTTGGTTTTATTCCCAAATGAGGAGTTCCACACTTTTAAGAGCACATTTCACATTTCGAAACTTTCTGGCAAAGGCAATGAGGGGGATGAATAAGCTTGAACTGGCTTATCTCAAGCTTCCTTAACAATGGAGAGAAAGTCCAAGTGAGAGGACCATATGTCAAAATATTTGAATGGTTTAGGGCCAAAGGACATATAAGGCTAGACAAGCAGGGAGATGAATCTACAATGAAAAATACCAGGGTTGTCAAATGAGGTATGGGAGGAGGGGAAGGTTGAAAGCCAGGCTTCATTAACCAGGACCCTATACAGATTGCAAGCAATATGGCAATCTAAGAGTCACCATATCTTCTATGCACCGTTTTGTCAAAATTTTGGTTATTTCGGTCATTTTGTTTCGGTATTTCGGCATTTCACACCTAAAAATGGCCAAGCAAAACTCATAGAAAAAATAAAAATATTTTGGCAAAATTTTAGTCTCTCGAAAATTTCGGTCTGGCCAAAATGGCCTTCCAAAACGTGATTAATTACTATGGTCTAGAGAGTCAAAAGTTTTGAAAAGGTTAGAGAAGAAAACAGCAAAACCAGAAGCTATTGCTTTGGGGGGAATGAGAGAACAATACCTTCATTACTTTGGATGGAAAGAATTCTATCAGAGCACTGCCTGTTACAAGTCAAGGCATGAAAATAGTGGGTATTGCGGTCACCCAAACAAACATAGTTATCTCGAGAATTTTGTTTCCAAAAAATTTCCTCAGCATATAAAATATTGTTTAAGTGAGCCTTCAGCGAGGAAATTGAAGCAAGGTTATCCAGAGAGGGATCAAAAGAGAGGGCACTTGGAGTTGGGAGAACAAAAGGTGACAGCAAGTTGCTATTTGTTTGTACCAATACGACATAAATTCAAAAGATTTCACTGAATCGTGTGATGAAGAGATTCAATTCATGACCCCTAAACGACAAATTCTTTAGCTAAATACTGGATTTGTTATCTCATGTCTGCTTTTTGTGAAAAAAGACCAATTGAAGTGGAGGATTTCTTCAAACAAGAAGGAGCTGAGCCAACTATTCAATTAAATGATATTGAGCATGTTTCCCGTCTCTTCTCGAGAAAGAAGTGGGATATTTCTTTGTGTTGTATCTGACAATCTAAAGTTGGATTGGTTCCATCTTTGGAGGGTAAAGTACTGTAGATGTGCCCTTATTGTTGACCTAATTTTTGGTCTAATCCAAGCCCTAATACTGTGGTTACAAGTCCTCTATACTGCTGGACAATAAAAACCAACAGTCCTACTTGTGGGTTGGGTATTTGTTCATTGTTTAGTGAGCATTCAAGCCCTACAATTCTGCCTGTGGGTTGGAATCTGAAACTACTTTTAAGGATGCCTTGATTCCACCAATTTGGTATCAGAGCTATGAGAGGGCAGTACACAAGGACCCTGAATCAGACCCATGACCCTTTTAACCATTTAACCAAATACTTGAGATGATGCAACAAATGTCTGCAGAACAGTGGCAATTTTTTAAAGCATGACTGTCACAGAACAACGGATATGTACTCCTATCCCTACACAAGGTAGTTTTGAATATCTAGGAGGAGGAGGGGGCAGCCAACTCACTCGACAGACAACAACACCCAAAGATTTATATGTAGAAGGCCACAGAAATTTCACACACCCCAACCTACCATTGAGGACTACATGAGATCATACTTTGAAGGTAGCAACAGGGTTCGTCATAGACACTTTGATGATTATTCCCAAGGGGTCCGATTAGAATTGAAAGAACACAGCGGAAACCTCGACCCACAAACTTTCTATGATTGGTTGAATGCTCTAGACAACTATTTTGAGTAGTATGAATTGACAGAACCAAAGACGAAGTATGCAAAGCTTATCAGGCCAGAAAGGCAGTGGTGGAAAAATCAAGAACGAAGATTACACATACGAGGTACAGAACCCAGTACCTAGGATGAGATGAAAGAAGAACTGAAAGGCAAGTACCTTCCACAAACTTTCCAGGCACAATTCCATGATCAATTGAATTCTGAGGCAAGGCATACTTCTGTCACTGAGGGACCATGGCCAAAATGAACTCCTGCTTCCATCATCTCTTCCAAATTGATGTTCCAATAACTTCTTGTCATTTCTCCCCACACTTCCTCCTTTTAAAAAAAAAAAACAAAAAGAGACGAGAACAACAGTTGACTCACTTGTTTCACGGACGGGGATTGAAGAGAATGCTACACATCTATGATATACAAGATTGATTTCATAAGTCTCAATGAGCTGAGAAATTATTAAAACCACCCATGAGAAGACTTGGTTTCCAAACCAAGGAGTACACAAGGGCACCTTACGGTGTTGCTTCGGATAGTCTCACAATCCGACAAACACATGTTGTGCTCCAACTACAGAAAAAGGGAAAGTTCACATAGTTGGCAAGGGTGAGGTTAAATGCTATCATTGCCACAACTAGCCACTTCGCCAAATTTTTCCCTCAACATCCAAAGAATGTTCTTGTGGCAGCCTTTGATGCCAACCTGGACACAGAATTTTATGATGGACTCCCTCTTGAGGAGGAGGTTGACGACCAACCGGCTAATGAAGATGATGATGAGGAAGCTCCTGGAACGCATGTCTTGTGCTTGGTCCCAATGACTGAAGTGACTAGACGGCACAAATGAAGAAGCTTAAGAACTCAGTACTATAATGGAGTTTGACATAGTGGAAGTCAAAGATGCAACTGAAGGAGACCTATGGACACTATATTTATTTTGAAGTTGGCACATGGAGTTTGTTATCCCACCTGAGTACTTCTAAGAGAGGACCCCTCACCTTCAAAGACTATATTCCCAACTTCAGAGAGCTGCCAAAATTTTGTTACGATCTTAAGCAAGACAGTCATCACACAAAGATGATCCATGACCAAAACTCGAGGTCGATTGTTTTGTTTTTTTAAGCCAGGGAGAGCTGATGTCGATCAAAGGAGATTGGAGAAGAAGAAAGAACCAGCACCAGCCAGCCCATCAAACCTTTGGGTCCAGCTATTGTGGACCAGATTGGGGCCCACTACTATGTGTTAGACAGTCTATGCATGGGGGATTTTTAGTGGCCTTGTTTAGTTTCTATTTTGATATAGATTTCTTTTAGGCAGTAGCAGTTACTACTTTTCGGATTGTTTCTATTTTGTTAAGTAGCTACAAGTTAGATTCTATTTTGTATTTAATTTCTAATATGAGGATTTTCATATTGTAAGGAGATCTCCTTTCCCATGCAAGGAGGTATCCATGTCGCTGTTTATCAATAAAAAGGGGGGCTGCCTACACAACCCACGATTTTGAGACTGAAGAAACTGGCTTGCTGCCTTTGCATGCTGTGAGAGACAGTGATGGTGAGAGACTGACCAAAGCCATAGGTGAGAGGCCTTGGTCATATCCCACCTTCCCATCCCTTCTATTTTATTTACTTCTTTCTTCTTTCAAATCTGTTCCTGTGCATCAAGTAAGAGTAATTTTAATGTTGAGCTTTCACAGACTTTTCAGCAGTCCTGTGGTTCTATTTGGAACATATTTATTCTGTTCGAAGTCTGTTGGGAGTTATATTGCTGTGTTATTTGGAGGTCTCTGTTGCATCAGGTGTACCCTGTGGTTCTCTGTTTGGAGGTTTTCTGGACTGCAACTTCAAGAACAGGTTTTCCACCATTAACCCTTGGATTGCTATGAAACTGTGGGACTTCCAAGAGGTGGACATATGCTGCCTTCGGCCTTATTTAGAACCTGATCTGATATGTGGTTAAGAGTTCTTCGTAGTTACTAAATCTGTTACAAGGTTTCTAATCATGTGTTGCTGTTGAACTGAAGAATCCAACCATCGGACTGTGGTGAATTTTTTAAGTTTACCCTCCATACTACTTGGCCTTTGATAGGAAATCTTACAGTATACTGGTGGTTACTAAATTTGAACCTAAGTTTTTAATTATATGGTGGTGGAGGGCCGGTTAGGAGAAGAGGGTAACCCGAGAGGGGTCTCAGAGTTACAGGGGAGGGGAAGAAATCACATAGGAAGAAGAGGGGTGGGGGGAGAAGTTCGTACACACACCTAGTCATGCAGGCTCTTCACAATCACAAACTCAATTCATTATCTAAAATCTTAGTTCTAATTGCACGGTTACAAAAAAAGAAACAACATGAAAAGGAAACCTACTTTAACTTGGAAAAATTAATGAGGAAAAAAATCCTAGTAGCTATCTCCTACTTAAGCTATCAAAATAAAATATTGCATGTTAATTCCAAAATAGAAGTAAATAAAAATCCTAAAATATCCTACTAGCCAAAAACCCAGATTGGACCCGGTGCATCTCCATCTGGATACCCAAATGGGTTTGGGTCGGTCCAAGGCATTGCAACTGCATCAATTCCCCCGGCCCTGGTGTTGAGAAAAACTTGTGGAGGAGTTTTGTAGAACGAAAGAATTAAAAGCTCACGAGCAGCTGCTATCGGCTCCATATTTGCAACTTGAAGAAAATCCAAAATATGAAGCTTTGGGGTTGCATCAATGGCTGGAAAATCGTGGGGAAGAACAAACTCATGATGTGGAATAGCTATCACAACACTGGCTTCTGTCGGTACCTGTTTCACGATCTTCTCATCTTCTGTTGCCACTATTTGTTGTTCTGGTTGAGGCTGCATCACTAATGTTGCCTTTCTTGGCCTAAGCAAACTTCATCAGCTAACCCATGAAGAATGAACGTCTAGCGCAATGTAAAAAGGTTGTAGGGTGCACAAGTTTCCATCACGATCAAGGATGCCTTTTCGTTCTTCTAACCATTCTCGACCCAATTTAATAATACACTGAGGAGAATCAAACACTTCACAATATGCACCATCACAATATTGAGACGTGAAGAATTCGACAAATACATAATCCTCGGAATGAATAATGATCTGGTCGGTCTTTGTGAGTATCTCGACCACAGATTATGAGACAAAATTGTCACTTTGCCTTTCATCAATAAACAGAGCAGCAAGTTTTCCGTTGGGCAAGCGCACTCTAAACTTGAACACAAAGGAATCCATGGCCAGGTTTCTAATTAAGAGGAATCTTAAAGGATTACTAAGTAGACAAGAAAAAAGGACATGTTGGGTAACAAAATGAGAGACTAGGGATTTACTTGGAAAAAAATAAAATCAAAGGAAATGAGGTGATAAGAAAAAATGACATAGGTATTATGGGAAACTAAAAAAGGCAAAATAGGAAACATAAAGAAACCATGAGAAGGTGGTATACTTGGAAGAAGAATAAAATGAGAGTTTAAAGAGGATAAAAGGTTGGAACTTAAGGGAGAGTGAGATGTCACATGGGAGAGATAAGTTGGGAAAACAAGGGGAAAAAATAAAGAAAGAAAGAGATAAAAGGGAAATCATGAGAAGGGCTACCGTATCTGCAACTCCCACGGAGAAAATGGTGGAATCCTAACAAAGAATTGGAGTCAGACTACAACTTCGATGGAAGGAATATGATTCACAGCGGGAACTTCAACCAGGTTTTTTTTATTTTTTTTATTGTGTTCTCTGCTCCTTGATTTCTCTCTGTACGCCTTCTATCTCTCTTTTTTTTTTTTTTTTTTTTTTTGGGGGGTGGGGGGAAGGGGTCGATCAATTCACGGGGGGAGATGGAAGAAGACAGTGGGGAGAGTTGTTGCTGGGAATCGACAGTTGTGTTTTTTTAGTCAAAGAGGAAGGGGTGATTTTCAGTGAAAATTGAAGGGGTTTCTGGTTTGGGGAGGGATTTGGGTCGATTCCGTGGGAATCTAAGGGAAGAGGGTTCTGTGGTAATTGCGGGATGGGGTTGGGGTTTGCAATGGGTTTCAGTGGGAGTTGCTACGGGAAGGACATGGGTTAGGGTTTTGATGGTAGAGCAGCAATGGAGAAAAGAATATAGGGAAGAAGTAGAATGAGATGAGAGAGATTGATAGGAAAGGGAATGAGAGGTTGATGGGGAAGGAAATGGATCCTTCGGTTCTGATACCAAATTGGTGGAGGGCAGGTTAGGAGAAGAAGAGGATAACCTGAGAGGGTCTCAAAGTTGCAGGGGAGGGGAAGAAATCACATAGGATGCAGATGGGGGGGGAGAGAAGTTCGCACACACCTAGTCACGCAGGCTATTCACAAACACAAACTCAATTCATTATCTCAAATTTGAGTTCTAATTGCACGGTTACATGTACTTAAATAAAAAAGAAACCCAACATGAAAATGAAACCTACTATAATTTGGAAACTTAATTTAATTAAGAAAATAAATCCTAGTAGCTATCGCCTACTTAAGCTATCAAAATACAATATTGCATGTTAATCCCAAAATAGAAGTAAATAAAAAATCCTAACATATCCTACTAGTGAAAGACCCAGATTGGACCCGGTTCATCTCCATCTGGATACCCAAATGGGTTTGGGTTGGTCCAAGGCAGTGCACCTGCATAATATGGTCTGTTGCTGAGATATGATTAAATATGGTGATGTTTCTAAATCTGGGAATTAGTTTCTAAGTTCAGTCTAGGGTAAATAATTTGAAATCCGATCGTTGGATTATTAAACCATCATGCTTTGAGGATCTGAACTATTGTTAGTCATCAACATCTGGCCTGATTTTAGAGTTATTCGGAGTTCTAGATTGGGGGTTATTAGTGGTGTTAGCAGTTAGCTTGCTAGTTTTGAGCCCCACAATTCTGCCTGTGGGTTGGAATCTGAAACTTCTTTAGGGATGTCTCGATTCCACCATGAGGGCTACATCAAAAAACCATGGAATATAGGGGAGAATCCCCGCCGCAACCATTTTGTTAAGGCCTCCTTTTCAGGGAAGAAATCAGTAGCTTCATAGCTAATTACTTGATATTGAAAGCAAGATTATGTGTTTATGAGTCTTAAAAACACCTTCTACCCTAGACCTGATGCAGATGGTGGAAATTTACTCCAAGAGTCGGACTAACACATAGAGCAGGAAATTCTCCTACCAAGATTCTCAAACCTTCTTTGACTCCCATATTCTGGGAAATCAATCAGGTCTTGGATGCCCTAGCTAAAACAGGGTGTAAAATTTTCATCAGATTTGGACTTCTTGGTTAATAATTTTCGTTCCCATATAATGTGAATTAACTTTGCATTGCTGTCTACAATTTTTGCCATTATCACTTAGTTTTCATACAAAACATAATGGAATCTATTTCTTCCTTTTTTTTTCTTTTTTTTTGGGGTGGGGAGATAACATAATTCACTGGTCACTCTACTTCTCTTCTTTGATAGAATCCTTAAAGGAAGCAAACTTGCATGTCATCTGCTTAACTTCTCGAATATTTAGAAAGTAATTCCTTAATTAGCAAACATCAATCATAATAAAACCTATAGTCAGTAGCATAGAAAGAATACGATGGATCTAATAAACCAAGCAAACTAAGTTGACACCCAGGTAACAATAATAAGTCAGGCATGAATAAACCATTTCTAAATGAGATATTATTTAAAGCTCAGATAGGGATACAAATATAAAATCAACAAAGTTATATTTGGTTAAAATTTAAAACTACTTGAGTGATACAAGTTACTCAGAGATCTAGCAGTGATAATGATAGAATTATCAAATCAACATGAACAGAGCACACTTACTTCTCAGCCAGCAAGGGAAAGTAAATGACATGCAAAAACAGCAATACTTTTAAGAGCAACTAGAATCAATGTGCCATAACATATTCCCTTTTACCGCTGGTACAAATCAACACCAACAATGAGACTATTGATGATGCATTTACTGCATGGTCCAAGTTAAAAAGCAAGAGCCACAAGAACCAATAATGGAGTATGATATAATGAGTTAATACCCTAAGGTGGCATTAGATATTTTCCTTTTCCACTGCTTCAAACTATTAGGAACAATGAAGACTGTTGATTAAGCAATCATTTTAATTGAATGTCAACGCCAAAAGACAACGTAAGGAGTTACTGGCCATAAAAAGGAAAATGCACTGTTAACTCTTTTGAAGATATGTTAAAACACCACCCAAATTTTCTCCTGTATGTTTGTATTATATTTTCCCTATTATGCATAACCACCTTTTCTAACTCTAAGCTATCACACTTCAATTTGGCTTCTGGTCAACTCATATCACTATATAGTATATACTGATTCTTCTAAGCCTACCATTTCCATACTATACGGTTTCCCATCACCCCCCAAATTATATATTTCAGAAACTTGACCCATCGTAAACCCCTTTTTTCCCAAAAAGGATGCCAGTCATGGTTCGATCACATGAAAATTACAGCAGATGTCACAATAGAAAAGCTAGTAGTTTAGGCAAAGCTCAAATAGTTCTGGGCAATCATGGGCAGTTGTGTGTGTATAGGATTGTCAATGGCTCTAAACAGCTAGAAAGATGCATAATAGCTACAGTGCAGTCTGTAACCGGAAGCAATCTCTGGACAGATCCAAATGAAAACATATGCAGTAACTTAATTAGTGGCGAAAGGGCTGCGAGAGTGAACCTTGTATCGTAAGTTCTCCTTGGCTTTTTACGCGTTTTTTAATGCGCCAAAAGGATACGCATTTCAGGGAGACTGCATCAAAGTTCAAACCTGTAAAAGGGTTTCCAAACAGAGACAGCTTTAAAAGACGAAAACAAATAAGCCAGTAAGAACAAAGATTGACCAAACCAAAAACGAACAGTAAGGGAGGGAGAATGTTACGTTGCCTTTAACCTCTTTTTCTGCCGTAGAAAGCAAACCATCGAAGGCGCAAATCCAAAAGCAAAACCCCCGCCCATACGGAACCTCAAAATAGAATGGCGCGCGGATAAAGTATACCATCTCCCCACCCCAACACTTTCCTTCATTGGGGGCTGAGAAGTAATTTCACTGATTAGCGTTCTTTCCCATTAGCACCCACCATGACGACAGAAAATCCACGTGGCGACAATCGTAAGCACCATGAGGACCCACCCGTTCATCCATTTTCCTAATTCCACACCGACGGTGGTGCTTCAAATTTAAAAATAACTCGTTAATCTCAACGTGTTTCAGATACCCCTTCCTTTCCATTCCATAACGTGTAGTCATTGACGGCTGCCATCGCTTTTTTAAGTTTTACGATCACAACCCTAATAAACCCGATCTCCGCAATCCTGATTTATATAGAAAGCATTTCTCAGAAACAGAAACATCACAAAGAAACAAGCAACAGATGCGATTAAAACAAAGCTTTTTTAAGTCACAATAATTGCTCTCTACATAAATCCTCGTCAGTGACTACAAACCCAAGAAATTAAAACCATTAAAATTCTCTAAAATAAAATAAAATAAAAATAAAAAAGAGACAAAACAAAACAAAACAAAATCAAGCTAAACCAGATTCAAAGAAATCAAGAAGACTACTACACTACTGTTGTACAAATTTTGATTCTTCTTTTAACTTTTGGGCATCTTACAACCTAACAAGTAACAAGCCCAACCTCACTTAAATTTACAGAACTACCTCTCATACGAATCCAAACCATCCCTTTACTTCTTCGCCTTCCTTGCAGGAGCTTTCCTCGCCGGCGATTTCACACTCTTCGGCTTCTTCACACTCTTCGCCGGTGCTTTTTTAGCTGCCGCAGCAATTGGCTTGGAAGCCGCCGGTTTCTTCGCACCTGGAGAAGACCTAGTAGAAGTTCTCGCAACCTTGGGCGCTGGCTTAGCCTTTGGCTTAGGCTTGGGCTTAGGCTTGGCAGCAGCCTTTGGCTTAGCCACAGGTTTCGGCTTCGCCGGAGCCTTAGGCTTGGCAGGGGCAGCAGCTTTCGGTTTAGCAGCAAGTTTAGTCTTCGCCTTAGGCTTAGCAGGAGCGGCCTTAGGCTTGGTTGCAGCCTTCGGCTTAGCCGCAGCTTTAGGCTTCGCAGCTACAGCTTTCTTGGGAGCGGAAGCAGGTGCTGGCTTAGGCGCAGCTGGTAGCTTGAACGAGTTTTTAACCTTCACGAGCTTTCCTGCTGCGACAAGCTTCTTTAGTTGCACAAGAAGAAGCTTCTTAAAATTTGGGGGAAGGTTCGCCTTCTGCTTGTCCTCGATGAACTTCGTAATTGCATACTGACTCGAACCGGTTCTCTCTTTCAGAGATACAATCGCCCCTTGGATCATCTAGGGTTTAAAAATACCACAAAAGGACGAACAAATCAGATCTACAGAGCAAAATTAACGATCGTCATGAACAGTGAAACAAAACGATGAAACGTTTTCAGTTACCTCAATGTATGGAGGATGTGCAGAAGCAGCCCGGGGTTTCTTCGTACCGGCAGGCTTCTTAGCTTTAGGCTCCTTAGGCTCTTTCTTAGCTGCAGCTTTTTTTGCCTTCGTAGCCTTTGCTTCCGGTTTCTCTTCGACCGGCTCTATGACGGAAAGATCAGAAACAAATTCGACTGCTACGGAAGCTTCTTCAGCAGGCGCCATGACTGAAGCTCGAAGAAGAGATTTGAAGATCAGAATCTAAGGCAAACGTTAGAGCTGCCACAGATTGAGAGAGAGAGAGAGAGAGAGAGAAAGAAGAAGAAGAAGCGTTACTAGAAGGCGATCAGCGGTTGCTGGTGCTCAGTATTTTCGTTGAGAGACAACGAGATATGAGGAAGGGGTTAAATACGCACCGGATGAGAGGCGCAAGCCGAAATGATGAGCGCTGATTGGTCGAAGACACACTCATTCGGATCTCTAACTTGTAAAATTTTAAATGTGGGCCATTGGATTAGCGGTTATCGACGGTCAACAAGGTTTATTTAAGCTTGGTTCGGATGGATTGTGAATGAAAATGGGGGTTTGGGGTAGGTTTGGGTGTGCTTTTCACCTCGATTCTTTTGGGAATAACTTGGTTAATACTTAACAGATTTTAGTGAGGTTTGGATGGTTTTGTAGCTCTGTAGATAAGCTTTCAAATGAGTACTTAAGCGCCTTGTAAGAGTAAGGCATGTGAGAGATATTTGATCTTAAAGTCACATTGGTCAGGACTAGGGTTTATAGTGAGTTCATTGTACTTTGATGGAATTTGAAGAGAATGCTTAGTACTAATGTATGGATTTTTAATCTTATGTGATTCTAATCTAGCAAAGGAACCTATAGGTTCAAGAATTACGAAAATCGAATGACAAATGTGTAAGAAACCTTTACTTAAAGACAACTGAAGTTGAACAAGCTTTGCCATTTTTAGTAATTACATATAACATGTTACATGTATGAAGCTCAAGGGAAATTGTTTTAAACTATCATTTCATGTTCAATTTGATATGGGTGCTTAATCTATGTAGCATTAGGATACAAATCCATGTAAATCATAGTTGAATGCTTATGACTTATGTGCATTGTTGAACCAATGAATGCTTGGTTGGTTGGTGTCTTGCAGGTAGAGTGCATGCTTCCAGGAGGTCATGGGCTCGACTCTTTTGTCTTCACCTTGTGCGATAAGTCTTTTTTCCTTCCTCTCTTCTCTCTTGTAGTTGTAATTTAAGTCTCATGGGCAGTTAAATAGGTAGACAAAAAACAAAACAAAAACAAAAAAAAAAAACTAGCAAGAAATCAACAAAGTGTATTAGCAACTTAGAGCATCCAATACTATGAATGCATTGTATTCAAGCAGAACCATAACACATACTTAGGCCTACAATTTCCCATTTAAGTTACACATAAATATATAAAAGCAACTAGTTATCTACTCTATTAACATTGACAATAAGTAAGGCAGTAAAACAGTTTTAAGGGAAAAGGTTTTCTAAGCCGCAGGTTCAAGGTATGCTAGTATCTTTGTGTCTATCTTTCTCCTCCTCATATGAAACAACTTCGTTGTTGTTTTATATACGATACCTCTTTGTCTCATTTCTATTGTGTGCTCCTCTATTCTGCTTTTCTGAAAATCTTCTCCCGTGGTTTAAATACTAACTATTATTAGACATAACAGATATCTGTGTTGAAATACCATATCATCTTGTTGATGTCAATCAAATATTACAATTGGAATCTAATGAATGACAAGGGCATGACATGTTTTTGTGTGGATTTCGTACTAAATGGTATGCTTCATCACATTCAAAATATGAAAACCGTGTTTTATTTTTCTTCACTCTATCATGGTCTATCTTGTGGAACACACGGTATTCCATTTAAACTCTGCACTTGCCGCTTCCCTCTTTTCCTGCTGATTGTTTCTCATACTTGTTACTAATCTAATAGTTGAATAACAATATTTATTGAGAACTGCATAACAACCTTGGCAAAGGTTTTACTTAAATGATTAAGAACGTTTATGCATATAATAGTTTAGTATTCAAGAGTCCAAATCATACAGACAAAATGTACACACTGGTATGGCAAATGATAATATGATATGCAAATCAATATTGCAATGCAAACTCATGTTGGAGCTTTCAACGCCATCAACAAACAAGTTGGGACTTGATTCACACTCCTAATGCTAAACCCACTAGGGAAAAGGTTCTTCGAGCTAATCGAGGAGGGTACACTAGCACCCTCTCTTTATCTCTCTCCTCCTCGTATGAGAGAGAGAGAGAGAGATAAAGACACATTGGTCTGGACTAGGGTTTACAGTGAGTTCATTGTAATTTGATGGAGTTTTAAGACAATGCTTAGAACTAGTGTATGATTTTTAATCTTATGTGATTCTAATATAGCAAAGGAGCCTATAAGCTCAAGAATCACGAAAATCTTATGAAGAATTTTTAAGAAACCTTTACTTAAAGACAACTGAAGTTGAACAAGCCTGGCCATATTTAGTAATTACATATAACATTTTCATGCATGAAGCTCAAGGAAAATTTGTTCTAATTTATCATTTCATGTTTCAATTTGATACAGGTGCCTAATCTATGTGGAAGTAGAATACAAATCCATGTAAATCATAGTTGAATACTTATGATTTTTGTGATTACTGTTGAACCAATGAATGCTTAGTTGCTTGGTGTCTTGTTGGTAGAGTGCAAACTTCCAAGAGGTCATGGGCTCAACTCTCCTGTCTTCACCTTATGCCATAAGCTCCCTTCCCCTCTTTTCTTTTGTAGTTGTTGTTGAAGTCCCATTGGGCAGTTAAAAAAGTAGACCCAAAAAAAAAAATTAATCAACAAAGTGTATTAGCAACTTCAAGCATCTAATACTATGAAAGCATTGTATTCATGTAATGTAAGAACCATATCACATAATTGAGCATATTTCACCTACAATTTCACATGGAAATGTATAGAAGCAACTAGTTAAGGGAAATAGTTTAAGGGAAAAGGTTCTCTGAGCCATCGGGTCAAGGTACGGTAGCATCTTTGTGTCTATCTTTCCCCTCATAAGAAATTACTTCGCTACCCTTCTATATATGATATCGTTTTGTCTCATTTCATTTGTGTGCTCCCCTGTACCATTTGCTCATAAAACCTTTTCCCGTAATTTAAACATTAACTATTATTAGTCATAATAGATATATGTGTTGAAATACCATATCATCTTATTGATGTCAATCATATATTATAATTTGAGTCTAATGAATGACAAGGGCATGGCATATTTCTATGTAGATCTCATACTAAATGGTATGCTTCGTCACATTCAAAATATGAAAACAATGTTTTATTTGTTCACTTTATCATGATTTATCTCGTGGAACACATGGTATTCCATTTAAACTATATATACACTTGACCCTTTCCCTCTCGTCCTACTGGTTGTTCCTCATACTTGTTACTATTCTAATAGTTGAACAACAACATTGAGTGAGAACTCCATAACAAACGTGGCAAATGTTTAGGAATGTTTTATGCATATAATAGTTCAGTATTCAAGAGTCCAAATGATACAGACAAAATTTACACACTAGGATGGCAAATGATAACATGATATGCAAATCAATATTGTAATGCAAGTTCATGTTGGTGGTTTCAATGCCATCAACAAACAAGTTGGGGCTTGATTCATACTCCTAGTGCTAAACCCACTAGGGAAAAGGTTCCCTGAGCTAACCGAGGAGGGTACACCAGCACCCTCTCTCTATCTCTCTCCTCCTCATATGAAATGATCTCTCTACCCTTTTATATATGAAACCGTTTTGTCGTTCCTCATTGGTCTGCTCCCTATGCCGCTTGCTCAAACTCTTTCCCTTTTATCAAACAATTCATCAACTAAAACTTTTGTATCCATAATCATACTCTCACAATATAGGAGTATTTTTTCCAGCATCGCATAATTTATTTCTCCCCCTTTGTCATTGATAAAAAGAAGGAATCAAGAGAAGATATACCATTGAAGAACAAAATATGCTCATTAACATGGTCTAGGGGTGTCAATGCCAGGCCCGCACCAGCTGATCCGATCGTACCCAAACGTTTAAAGACCAAACCGAACCGATCGGATTAATAAATGTGTCGGGCTTTAGCCCGACCCATTTATAAACGGTCGTTCCCGGTGCTGGAGGTGGCATCGACAGGTGCCCGACTGACCCGCCCAATTAAAACCCCGACTGAGCCTGACCCCTTTTGCCCCGTTTAAGCCCGACCCCCTAAGCCCAATATATATTACCTATTCTACCCCCCAAACCCAAGGCGCGGCTATGTCCAAAGACTCCAAACGGCCAAAAGGCCCAAACACTCCAACTCCCTAACGGCCTAACCCTCCTAAATGACTATGTTATACCCATACCCCGGATCATAATTAATTATTATTTCTTCCCCGTGACGTGTAGTTATCACTGCCACGTATGTTGGTGAGCTGTTCTCACTGGTGGTCAAACCCAGCTACAAAATTATTGACCACAGTACGGGTTTGCCTGTGAGGAAACTATCGGGGTCATGGGTGACAAACCATGACGGCTAAGAAGTAAGTTCTAGCCTTTAATTTCACTTATTTACCCTTTCCCTCGATGCCCTCGAAGTGCGAGCCAAGATTTGGATTTATGGATCCCACTTACCTCGAGAAACGTACGAGGGACTTGTGTTCCATTATTACATGGATCCCACCCTTTAATAGACCCCTTTGATAGACTTCTTTACTATTTAGAACTAATGGGTTGACCCATTTAACTTAGAGTACCCATTTAATTTGGGTGACCCATTTAACTTAAAGGACCCAAGGCCCATTTTCTATAAATAAGACTAAAGGGGGAGAAACATTCATTTCTCTTTACTTCTCCCATCTAACCTAAATCGTGGAGGAGAGAAAGGAGAAAGAAGAAAGAAGAAAGAAGGGAAGAAGAAAGAAGGAAGGAGAAAAGGAGGAAGAAGGGTGGAGAATCTTGGTTGGAGGCTTGAAGATCACTTCTTGGAGCCCTCAACGTGGAGCACCACTTCCTTGGGGTAGGTAGGCCATTAAAACCCACATCTCTTCTTCTATTTTGGGTTTTGGGGTTTGGAAAGTGGGAAAGGCTCGATCTAGGGATTGTCTTGGAACCCAAAGATCGATTGGAGCTCTTAGCTTTGGTTATTGTGGAGTTATTTCACTCCATGGCTTACTCTAAAGCTCTCAATCTCATTATATTTGAGAAAACCTAGGGTTTCTACCCTATTTGAGCTATAGATTAGGATTCTCTTTACTTCCCCTTCTTGAATCCTTGGGATATATGGACCTAATGAGGTCTTAGAACCCTAATGGACCTAGGAGGAAGCTTCCTTGAAGCCTCCTTACCTTTAAACCCCTTGAGAAAGGAACCCCTGGTGAGAAACCTTTCAATTTTCGGTTCTACAGGTATGTGATTTTACATGTGATTTCAAGACTTACGAGAAACCACCCTTGCAACCACCCCCTGAATAAGCCCCTGTTAAAGTCGGTTTTAGGTGCGATTTCATATTCTGAGACAAACCACCAGTAAAACCACCCTTGGCAGAGACCTTCCTAAGCCCCTGGTTAGCTAGGATTTACATGTGGTTGCAGGAATTGGGCATGAGACCACCCATAAAACCACCCTGCCTCTGAAACCTTATACTTAAATGATTTATGGGATACCGTTTGGAGATCCTTTCCTTTACTTATTTAACCTTATTCTCACTCTTTCTTTAGGTTTAAATTCCCATCTTGTGGCATATTACTTAATCGTGGCGACAACTTGTAACGTCAGGACATAACTTATATTGTGAGTGGGTTTGGTTGTTTGGGCTTATTACTAATATTTGCATTATGTATCATGCTATTAGTATAATTTATTAAGCATGCTTGTGCATTTTGCATATTTATAATGATAATGATATGATGATGTTGTGGTTGCTTTCTTTTTTCTTATTGGGTTACGGTGTCGGTGAATGCCGGTGTTGGAACCCCATACTATATATAATATTTTGATTGAATGCCATATTGAACTGTATGTGCCGTGTCGTGCTGGTAATCGGGCACTAAACCAGATGAAAAGTGGATGCGCCCGGATTACCTCTCGGGATGATAGAAATTGCATGTAGTATATCTGTAGTTAGGACCTGCACCCTTATGCTACGACCCTTACCAACAGGGGTTTAGGTGTTGGGTAATCAGTACACCGGATTCTGTGGAGGTGGGAGAGGCCAGTCATGGTAGTATTGGTTATCGGGGTCTATCCTTGGGTGATTTTGGTGGTTTTGACCGGCGTAGGTCCCCTGGTGACAATTGAGGTTCATTGTGACGATAAGTTAAGTGACCCACAGTGTTTCCCGAGTTGTCACAATAGCATATACCTTTGACTTAGTTGTGATGTTAGATGAAAAATTTATTTAACATATGCATGCATCATTGGACTATGTGAATTGTATGTTTGTGCATCCCCATCCCCTCACTAGCTCAGTGGAGCTAACCCCCTCGTGTACACACTTTTTTAAATTATGATGCAGGTACGGAGGAGCCGAAAGCTGTGTTTTAGGAACATGGCGACGGGTGTCTTTGTGACGATTGCGCCTACGGCGTGAGGATACTTGGGACTTGTATTTTAAGGCTTAAAGCCCATGTATAAACATTTACTGTTATACCTTTGTTGATAGTTATTAGATAGTAATGAAAAATGGATTAATTACAGTATTTATCATCTAGGCTTTGATCATCTTGTAACTATTTGATTTTATACGCTTCCGTAAAACTATTGATCTTTTGGAATGTAATATTCTCCTTTTGGCACTCTGATATTATATTATTTTAATATTGATTTTGACTGTGTGTTGGGACACTGTGTCAGTGATCCTGCCAGCTTAGTAGGATGACACGCATCGTCCTAGTCACCCCTTATAATGTATTTTATCCCTTGTCTGGGATGGGGGCGTGACAGACTGAGTAACCACTAACCCTAATTACCTTCCAAATTCTACCTTTTTTTTTCTTTTTTCTATTCAGTCTCGCAAAGTCAAGATAGTCTCTGAGTCTCACACAGTCACACGGCAAAGGGAGAGAAGAAGAAGAAGAAGAAAGAAGAGAAAGGTAATAAACTAATAATGAATCTATTATTTTATAAGATAGTTTTGTCATCTAGTTCTTTTACTTTTTGGCATTTGTTTTTATCTTTATCTCTTTGACTCTCTCCCTCGTGGTACTATACTTCTGTCTGCTTTGCTTTTCACAAGGTGCTACACTGCCTAGTGCCTACATCTGTGGCCTGTATAAGAGAGTATAAATCAGATTAGCTTGGGGTTATCTAATGCTTGAAAGGGTTTTTCCGTTTTTGAGGGGTGCTTTTGGTAAGCCAGTCCACAGCAATACAGCATTGCAGATTAATAAAATCTCGTAAGAAATACAAAACTTGCTTCCTGGGTAATTTTTCACTTGCGGACTCGTGGTTATAGCAAAGTAAAACCAGATATTATTACTATGATCTTTTCTTTAAAATTGAAAATTTCTGCCCATACCGTTTAGTACTCGTTTAGTGCCCTTTTAGAGTTAAGTAGGCCATTAGTCCGACCGAGGCCCATTTAAGACCTGTTTACCTTGAATAAGGCTACCCCGATTAAAGACCAAACACCGACCGACCGAAATTAAATAGTACCATGTCCGCCCAATGCAAGCCCGAACACCTAAACGGTCGGATACGGTGCAGCCTATAAAATTGGTGAGGCCAGACCGAGATCGACCGAACCCGACCGGTTGACACCCCTAGTCTTACAATGAGTACAAAAGTTATACAATAAAAATTATGCAACTCATAGTCCATAACTGGGCTTATATAACAAGTCAACAATATAAATCTCATTTTAAAACAATACTATTAAAGCCAAAATTAGGCTTTCGTAGTAATGCTAAATAAACACATGATACCTTCTTGTATCTCAAATAAATGCATTCTTGCTGCTGAACCTGGACTTATATAGACACCACATTAATTACAATTCCTAAGATAAAATGTCTAAGGCCGCAACTGAACTTACATATATAGTAATCAATGATATAACCAATTAAGCACAAGAATACTAAGGCCACAAGTGGACTTATATACTGAGATAAATCCCCCATAAGATAGATCACACTAAGACCAAGAATGGTCTTACAAAGAAAGGAACATCCCCGTAAGATGAACCAATCTTAAGTCACAATAGGATTGGGGGTAGGAGGGGGTGGGTGGTTACCAAAGCTGGAAGAGGTGGTTGGGTTGGGGTTTTTTTTTTAAATAATTTTTTTTTCTAATAGTGGGGATAAAATATCTTGTTGATATAAAATATTTTATAAAAAAAACATTCAGCAGCGGTATATATAAACCATCCTTAAATGAGGTAATTATGAATAAAGAATTATTATAATAATTAAGACACTTTTATTTATCAGCAACAGTTACCATGCTAAAAATAATACTTTATGAATTTTTATTGTTAAATAAGGTTATTTAGCATCAATAATAACCAATGTTAATAGTTCAAAAAATAGCAAGAGTTAGATGTTACCGCTACTAAATGTAAACAACATGATCAGATTCTAGAACTGTCAAGATGAAATAGCTGCAACTCATTTCGTAGCGGATATCCAACGGTGAAGAAAACCACTTTAAGTTAAATGACGATGGTTTTTTTGTCTATTTAGCAGCGATAATTATCTTCGCTTTTGAGCATATTTATCATCATAAGTTTGAGCCTCTAATAATAATGAATATTAAATATTAAAATATAGATGTAGGGGACCAGATGAACTGAGTCATCTCTTAAATCCAAACCCCTTATAACTAATGATATCATTAATAATTAGGATGAATGTTGCATGATCTAGAAAGTAATTGTATCTCTCTAGGTGTAGGGCCTCTTATAACTAATAAATTGTGTAGAAATGTTTTAATTGGTTGATGAAGTGGTGAATTATTGCTCCAAATTTAACAAATAAGTAGGAACAAAGATAGGTGGCAATATATTTTTTAATATGTTTGATATTCATCATATAACTCAATAAGCTACAATATTAGGTAGGGCTGCAACAAGGTCGAGCTGGGGTGGGCTTTTGAAAATCTCAGCACAACCCTAAGTCCCCTTAGTTGGGCCCAGGCCCAGTCTAACCCTAACTCAAGGCCTAGAAAAGTCCAACCCTAAACCACCTTCAGGTTCGGGCCAGGTTGCCTCTGATTGGCCCGATCATTGGGATGGGGAAGGGAGGTGCATGGGTTGGGCTAGGCCGGGGAGAAAATTATCAGTTTTACATAAAATAACACTATAATAAAATATATTATATCTCTTATTATATTTATATATAATATATTGTATAATAAAACGTGTTTGACGTTTAAAGTTTATAATATACATATTATATCAATATATATTTTATTATATAACGTAAAATAGGGTCGGGCGGACTTAGCCCGAGGCCTCAACCTTGGCCCGGCCTGACCTTGACTCAGGATCAGAAATTTTTAGCCTTGACCCACCCTCAAGGCTAAGGTATCTCAGCCTAAGCTCTGTTCAGGTTCAAGTGGGTTCTAGCCATTAGGGCCGAACTGGCACCACTAATATTAGGTGTCTAGAATGTGCACAGTTTATTTTTATGTTTATATACACTTTATTCTTGGTATGTTTAATGTTTATGAAGCCTCAACATATGAGCTAATTATTAGTTTATATTTTATACCATGCATGACTCAATTAATTATATTTTATATACTCAGCAATACAAACAAAAATATATAGGCAATTTGACTACAGAACTTTCCCCTCGCACCCCCTTAAAAAAAAAACAATAAAAGATTTATATACTATGGATAATTAACCCTAATACTAAATGATTGTTAGTGTGTAAGCAACTCTACCCAGATGTTGTCAGCGACTTAAAGAAAATAATTTGTTTGGTGATATACTAGTATGCATAAGTGAAGAAGTCATATTTGAGTCTTTGGAGTTGGTCCTAGCTATGGAAAAAACAATATCCTCACAAAACATTATCCTAGATCTCCCTTTGAAAACTATTCACGGGCTAATTCTCAATCCCCAAAAAAAGGATAAAGTGAATGAGTTCGTCCTTTAAGTTAAAGATCTAACATCGACATAACCGATATTTTTAATGAAAAAACAAATTTTGCAAGATTGTCAATGTAACAATGATATATCAATTAAAGAATCATTCACCATCATATGTAAACCATCTATACCTTTGTTGTATTTACACTTATGCTTGATCATTCCATTAAGAAAAATAGAAATGTGGGAACAAGAAGATATGTGTGTTGTGCATGTACGGAAGAAGACAACGTTATACTGGAAAATGAGAGAATAGAGTACAAGAAATAGATTCATTTTGGAATCTAAAGAGAGAATTTTAAGGGAAGGGGGATTAAAGGATATGTTATTTTCATCTCTCGTACATCACGTGGGAAGGAACACCGAAGACTCTTAAATAGCAGAAGAAATTCAAGAGTAAAGGGAGGGTATGTGATTGAATAATAAATTATTTCCTAGTATAAAAAAAAAGAAAACATAGTAATTTGCATTATTCATATGATGAGAGGAAACTAGTGCAAAGGGAAGGAAGATTTATAATTAAACAAAAAATAAGATATTTAATTTGAGGGTTATAAAAGTAAAAATGAAAGGGAAGAACAGTGTAATGGTATTTAAGAGAAGGAAAGTTTTAGTTAACATGAGATATTAACTTGACAGTTAATATAAGAGAGTTTACGTAAAAAAATGAAAGTTTTAATTAAAATGAAATGTTTAAGAAAAAATATTCACCTTACAAAATCTTATTTTTTTGTTTAAAAATTAAAATTTACTTGAAATTGGCAAAGCAATAAATCTATTGAAACGTGAATCATTAGTGGAAATGAGAGATTCTCATTTTATGATATGTGAGAGCGAAACAAGTAAAGGTTCTTAAATCAAAGGTTTTCATTTATTGTAACAAAATGGTCCTTCTAGATTTCAATATACCTGTTAGAGCATTATATTCACAATCAATACAAATTGTGTATTGAATTTATTTTTTTTCCCAAAAATGGAATCCACCAAAAACGTTATGCGAATGTTATAGGAGTCCTTGACATATAGGCAAAAATACCCTTCCCATTGTACTTTTGACAAACCATAGTGTTACAACATTGCATATTATGTTTTGATGATGACTGTCCATGATGGGTTTAATAGTGATGACCAAACATGTGATGAAGTTTGTGAATGTTTGATTATTTGCTGTGGCAGTCAAACATTTATAGGGATTTAGATTAACATCCAAACTTGTGGGCATGATTATACATTCCTTAGTATAATTATGATTGTACATGTTTGTGTGGTAGTGGCAACCAAGTCATATTTGAGGCTAGATGTGTTTTGTGTGATGAACTATGTTTATTTTTAATTATTTTTTAATGTGTACAACAAATTATGATTTTGCAAATTAAACTGTGCGTATAAAAGTGTGCACTAACATGTTTGTTAAGTATCTTTAACCACTGCATCGAAAGAACAAAAATAAAGTTCATCAATCATCTCACAATAGTAAGCTAAGATTAAATAATGTTATAGACGCTGATTTTTTGTCACCCCCTAATTGGCGATGATGACAACAGGACATGGACGATGGAGGACGCAATCCCCCTATTTTCAGACCCAAAGATATCTGACCCATAAGACCAAGAACCATACTGAGCACAAAATGACCCATTTTAGGCCCAAAATAAGGAAAAATGACACTGCGCTCCCACGGCACCGTGGACGCCTTCCCACGGCATCGTGGGGATGTGTACCGGATTTCCACGATGCCATGAGGGGGTGTGACATCAGCCTACTGACGTCACCCACGGCGCCGTGGAGGACTTATCTGGCCAGGAGAGAGAAAGGGTCCCTCCCTATAAATAGGAGGGTCCCCTCCCACATTTCCCAAGGAATTTTGGGTAGAGAGACCCTCCCCAAGTGATTCCTAGCCTCTTTTCCTCCCTTTTCACCCTCATTTCCCCTCCTTCTCTTATGAGTGTGTAAGTGCTTGAAGTTTTCTTGAGGCGGACAGATCCTTCGATTGTCCCTCTAAGTATAGAGCGCTTTTGCTCCTTAGCGTTGTTATCCCATCTATGCACGGATAACCATCAAAACTCCTTTATTACAGACGTTATTCTGTCTGTTTACCCCTCTCCAAATCATTTGAAAGAGCCGTTACTCTGTCGAGAAAGAATCAGCGTTAGTCCATTCGTCTATCTCCCCTGAGCCAGGGGAATACAACCATACAGGTATAATTACTGCATTTTTGTTGATTCAATGTAGTCCTTTCATATTTCATCATTTTAGTCCGCATTTATCATATATGCAATGTAGTTTATTATGCTTTAGTTCAATTCATAGCATCTGAATGTAGTTCATAATATCCCCCATCCCCGTAATAAAAGAGAGAGAACATTTGTCTTTATGTAGCATCTAACACAGAGAGACCGGCTTCAGCCGGGCGAGGTGGGTGCCTAACACCTTCCCACACTCATAACCTAACCCCTTACCCGAACCTTTGGTCAGACCATATGAAGTCACGTAGCCCGATTCCGCTCACCACGGGTAGGGCTATACTTAATGGGTCCTAGGCCCTAACCCTAGGTGGCGACTTCTCATTATATTAGCATATTTTAATGCATGATCCCAATCCCCTATTTATTGATATTATACATTGACAATGTTATCCACATCTATACACACACACATGTATCTCCCAAAACCCTATGTCGGCATATACCACAAAGGGCTGAGGAAACCTTCGTCCCAAAGGACCGCGGTACTTACAGTGGCGACTTCACTGGGGACTTGGTGGACAAATGTCCACCCGAGGTCAAACTCTCTAAATAGGTGCTATCAATAAATGACAGAATGTTCTCTCTAAACTTTTATAAAAAAAAGAAAAAAAAAGAGAAAAAAATATAATAATAATAATAAAATATAATAAAAAAAAATGTACAAAATAAAAACAAAATACCTTAATATGTTGTTTGACTAACCCTTGTGTGTACTAACCGCATCATGCATAGTACTCGAAGTGAAATCAAACGGCGAGGGTACTCCCTGTCGTGCCTTTACCCCCGAGGAGGTGAGGCACGTCATACTAAGTACTCTGAGATCGGATGATAGCCGCTTCCTGTACCACTTTCTTGCACACATACACTGCATGGGAACCCCTCTTACCCCCGTAGTTAGTCATTGGACCCCATGAGTAGTCATGGGTAATTCGCGGTGAAGCTACAGCCCTTGATATTTACTGTTCGAGTTTAGAATCACCAGCGAGGGTATTCACTAGTGTGCTGTGGAGTGCTTTGCCACTCAAAAAAGGCACTAGCTCGATTACTCTGAGTTTGTGTGACCTATTTTCCAGGTATATCAAAAGAACCACGTGCCTACAATTCGCGACCACGAGCGATAGGTATATCGGTTCTGTCAGGTGGCCTTATTCTGTCCTATGGAAGCCTACCCATTACATGCATCATGTAGGAAAATAGATCACATATGATTAGGTTACGATACAAACTAACCTTTGTTAGCTGTAAGAAAGACCGAGTTTAGGGTCATTTGATGATTAACCTGGTTTTGATATGAGATGCCACCAAAGATAAGGAATTCCATAGTCCCACGATGGTCCCTCAAAGAAAAATGGAAGTCCACTTCCATATAATGGAACCTTACATGTCCCTCGAAAAAAAAAGAAGAGGGCATCTCATTTTGACTCCAGACATAACCATCAATAACCCGGTAACTAAGATCTTTCTTTTGTTTTTTTTTTTTTTTTTTTTGTGTGTTCGAAAATGCTTAGGCAATGACGGCATTCGAAATCTGGTCTCAGAAGGAGTCTGCTGAAACTCTGATGACCACTCCAATTACTTGAGTCGAATAAAATAATAAAATGAAACAAATGTTATAAAATACCAAAACAAAAAATCAAAAATAACTCAAAAGGAAAAAAAAATAAATAAATAAATAAAATAAAATTCTTCTTTAGCTTTCTTAGGGTCTAAACTAGGTATTCTTCTCTCTTTCGTAGAAGCACGATTCCGTCCTTATCCATCTAGGCCCGACGCGACGGAAGGTTGACTCGAGCCAGCCCACCATTCTCCTCAAGATCCCTGATTCCTTCTCATTCTTCTAGTTCATCTTCTGAGATATCACTTGTGAGTAACATGAATCCTCTGGAGGATCACTTGTCTGAAAGTCACGTCGAAGATCGAGTGGATAGGCTGCAAGTAGACATGGCCGAAATGCGGCAACTCATGCCACAACTAGTTCAATCGGTCAATGAACTATCTAAGGGTGGATCCATAGCTGGACTACCAGAGCAAGAAATCTGGAAAACTAATCCCGCAACCCTCAAGACTCCAATCATCATACCAGTAGAAGAAGGGGAAGATAGCCACCCTATGGATCCTCTTGAGACTGAAAGGGAGAAGAAAATAAGAGAAAAAGTAGCCGAGTTGGAAGTGGTTGTCAAGGGCAAAGTCAAAGAAAAAGATGAAGAAGACCTGGTGTTCTTTCTCGAAGGGAAAATCCCTGAAGATTTCAAATGGAAATTGGATAAGTTCGGCGGATCGGGAGATCCTAGGGCTCATCTCAAGATTTTTGCCACCATTGCCAGATTATGGGGACTTTCTGAAAACCAAATGGGACAGGCGTTCTTGTATTCTTTGGCCGGATCTGCTTTGAGGTGGTTAACCCAGCTTTATCACACTCAAACCCAGTCATGGGCCTTAGTGGTTAAAGCCTTCACTAAGCAATATTCATACAACACCGAGATGGATATTACTCGAAGAGAATTGGAAACCTTGAGGCAAGAACCAAGTGAAGAGTTCTCAAACTACATCATGCGGTTCAGGGAGAAGGCCGCAAAAATGTGGAACCGCCCTATTAAGGAGGAGCAGGTCGAGATATTGTTAGAAAATCTGTATGGGGAGTACCGTGAGAAGATATACTACCAGCACATCAAAACATTTGATGCTCTTATGACAATTGGGAAGAAGATTGAAGATAAGATCTTTAAAGAAAGGCAGAATCAGGGTATGACCCGCGAAGCATCAGGAAGCTATTCGGCAAGGAAAAGCCCAAGAGCCAAAGGAGGAAATGTTGTAGGGACAAGCAGCCAGGCGGTAGAAGTCCAGGTGGTAGCCACAGGATCCACCCCTCTTGTGATCCAAACTGAATCTGAAGCATCCAGGAGGAATTTCAACTTTGAAGGAATGACACCCTCATTGTTATTCACCAAGCTCAAGAAATAGGGAATGATCAATTCAGTTCCTCTTAGGCCTGTGGATTTGAATAATCCACCTACCTGGTATAAGCCCAATCTGTACTGTCATTACCACAACCAATAAGACCATCATACGGATAGATGCCTAGCTCTTAAGCATGCGATCCAGGACTTGATTGACGAGGGCAAAATTGAACTTCAGAAGAAGCAGCTGCCAAATGTCACCACAAATCCTCTACCTAACCATGGAGTAAACATGCTTTAAGAGGATGCCGAGCAAGCAGATCTTACCACCTTGATTCATCCAGTCGGGAAGAGGAAGCTAATGAAGACACAGGTCTATATAGCAATGTTGACTAAGAAACTTAAGGAGGAAAAAGAACCACAGATTCAACAAGAAGTGTCTCAGGAAGTGGATCGGCCCGATTCCCCTTTCTATCATCCAAAGTCAGAAGGTGCCACATGGGTAGAATACCAGATACCTGCATGGAAAATCTCACAACCACTGGTGAAGGGGACCTATTCCCCAGAGTCGTCTACAGGATCAGTAAATATGCTGCAGGAAGAGACACCATTCCAAGATCCTACTACATTGATCCAGCCCATCCCGTGGTATTCAGGAAGAGATGAGCAGTCACGGCAAGCACGGGCAGAAAGGATGCAAGTTTACGTTTACTGCGCCCGAACCAACTGTGATGGGAATATCCGAATAGGCGGGCAACCATGTGATCAAGGCAGAGGTATAGCATCCATCAACCGGCTTCGAAAGTTGGACTTCTTGGAGTATGGATTAGAGGGTCTCGAGAGAATGACACCATTGTACAAGTATGGTTTCTCATCATCCGAAATATGTCACCTGGTTCTTGAAGAAGAAAAAGGGACTGAAATCACCAGAGTCACACCTCAGCTCCTTAAAGCAGCCTTAACACTAGCTATTGGACAGGCTCTGACCAAAGAAGTCTCTCTTGTCCATATAGGGGGGATATTGACAACAGCTCAGATGAGGAAGATGACCAAGAAATCCACGAGGGATGGATAGAGTATGCCGAGCAAAGTCCAACGATGGAGGACGAAGGAGTAGAAGCGATGGATTGGGTAAATAACATCGGAAGCGATGATAATAATGACCCTACCAGCCTTATTCAACCCATATCATCAGATGAGGATGAAAGTAGAGATGATGAGGAGATATCATCTCCAGAGGTTCCCAGAGGCGATTGGACGGTGTCCAGAGAAGATTTTGAGCGTTGGAACATGAGTGCCTTCTACCAGGTCGCAGATATACTTGATGTTTCCACCCATACTCAAGAGATCCTGTACAAGGCTACTTCTCTATTTCTAGATCTGGTGTGTAGTAACTTCGCAGCACATTGTGAGAGCTTGGTGATGCCAAATGAGAGCGATGAGCTAGCTCGAACCCTCCATGAGCTGAAAAATATGACTTGGTTAGTCAATGCTTTAGCCTGTGATCTGTTCGGAATTCCTCCAGAAGACCTGGTCTTGTATTCAGATTCATTCTCCTATCCGGATCCACCCCGAAGAAGTGAAACATGGGATGCATGGATCAATGATATCAACCTCGGGGAATTTCAGATTGACCCCACCAGAGGTATCTTTCCTATGGACATCGATGATGAAGGGGAAGAGCCGTTGGAAGAAGAATAATCATCTGAAGAAGATGAAAGTGAGCAAGAATCTGCATCAGAGGAATCCAATGATGAAGTATCCGAAGGGGAAGAAGAAACGGAGGATGAGGAACCTTGGCAACCAAGGATGCGTCTGGAGAAGTATGAGAACATTTGTGGACCCGTACCATGGGAATTATCATTCCGGGTGAATAAGATCCACCGGGATGTAGATAACATCCAGGAAACACTCATGAGAATGGTGGTCTTGGATGATAAGTACCAGGAGGAGCTTCAACAGCTGGAACCTGTTAGAGAACAGTGGGCGCTCCCTCAAGCAATTCGCCATTTGGAAAACTTTGTAAAGCTAACTTTCGCCTTGGCACAAGACCTATGTGGGACTCCTCTCCCATCTCCGTATCAGGGTAACAGAGAATACCGTGCGTGGGCAAGAGCACATGATGATTTCTATATGTATCATGTCAAAGAGGGTGAAGCAGTAAATGACCCAACAGGGAATATCCACCCAATTATTTTAACCCCAGAAAAGAGGTCCAAAAGTTCAGTTTCTCAAGGAGAAAAGAAGGATCGCAGCTTCTATAAGTCATTGGCGAAAGCAAGAAAGATGTACCAAGCGGCTTCGGAAGCCTTTCATGCCATTGGCCAATTGATACCAGAAGAATCTCATACAGTCCAGCAGGTTGCTGAAAAGCGAGAAACCCTGTCAGGAATCCTAAATCAAGCCCAGAAGTCTATTGTGGCCTTGTCTGATGAAGGAGGTAAAACCTGAATTTGTCCCCAGGGTCCTCTTATCATCATTGATAGTGACGAAGAAGATGGGGACTTTTACCCAGTCCGGTTGGTCATTAAAGGAAGAGAGTCAGATGTGGCGGAAACCAGGAGTGGCCGAAACTTCAAGAATAAAGAGTTGACAGTGGAAAAATATCGGTCTAGCCAATCAACGGCGGTTGTTGAGCCAGAAAACCGAGTACTAGACCAATTGAAGAAAGCCCAAGCCAACATCTCAATCTGGGGATTATTAATGGCGTCGCCAACCCACCGAGAAGCTGTTTTTAAAGCTCTTACCAAGGTTCAAGTGCCCATAGAAATGGGGCCTGAGGAATTATCTCACATAGTGGGAGCCACTTATGCCATTCAGTCACTCTTTTTCTCAGAAGAGGATTTACCCCCAGGAGGAAAGAATCACAACCGGGCGCTTTACATTACGGTGGAATGTAACAAGAATCAGGTCCCCCAGGTTCTGATAGACAATGGGTCCACCCTCAATGTGATGCCCCTCAAAGCAGCCAGATGCATGGGTTTATCTCTAGACAAAATGAAGTCGTCCAGTCAAACCATCAGGGCATACGACAATTCCAGAAGGGAGGTAATTGGGATTCTTACCACCAGTGTCAAGATTGGACCAACCTGCTTTACCATAGACTTCCAAGTCATCGACATTCAAGCATCCTTCAATATGTTGCTTGGAAGACCATGGCTACATTCAACGGGAGCCCTAGCATCAAGTCTTCATCAAAAGCTGAAGTTCATATATGATCAGAAAGTGATTACCATCTTTGGAGACCCGAAAATGGTACACACTTTGGCCAACATTGAAGTAGGTGGTTCATCCTCGCAAGAAGTACAGCTGGGTGGGTTTGAAATTGGCCACATTTGTACTACCTCTGCAAGTGAAGAAGACCAGAGTCTAGGGAAATTCCTGACAATGTGGAGCGAGGCCTCTGTAAAGATTATGAGAAAGATGAAATATTTCTCTGGATTAGGACTGGGAAAAAACCAACATGGGGTACCGGCGTTCCCGAAAATACCAGTCAATGCCAACCATTGTGGATTAGGGTTTAATCTGAAGAACCTAAGGAAGAAAGCCACAGGACAGAAGAATAGTATGGCAAATGGTGAGCCATATTTCAAGACTCTGAATGGGTACTTCGTGAAAGAAGGAGAAGACTTCCCTTACTGTGGAAATCAAGAACCATGGTTCAATCAAGAGCAGGGAGAACGTTTGCCAGGGCTCGAGATATTCTTCGAAGATGAAGTGGACTGGATAGCCATGGAATTGGATCAAGCCAGCAAGAAGGAAGTCACAGGGGATCAAGGGATAGGCGAATTGTTCGAAGTGGCGGTGATCATTAAAGAAGAGGAAGAAAGACCGGCACCACATCTTCTCATACAACCTCTCCAAGGATCCATAGCAAATTGGGCAAGAATGATGGAAGATTTCCATATTAATGAGTCTGAAGTTGTAACCAGCTCTAGCATAGTCCTGTCTAAGTCTGTCTCTGAGTCTGTATCTGAGTCCGATAAAAATGTCTAGTCCATTGGGTCTGTCTGTACTCTTCCCCTTATCATGAATGAAATTACTGATTCTGAGTATGTTTCTTCTTCTTCTTCCTATTCTTCTGATGATGATAATGTCTTAGAACATCATAATCTGTTAGAACGATTGGAGCAAAGAAGAGCTCAACCCGTCCGAGAGGATACCCACCCCGTAAATATAGGGACCGATCAATGCCCTCGAATAATCAAAATTGGTGCTTCTCTCAACAATAACGAAACATCCCAAATGATCTCTCTCCTCAAGGAATTTGAGGAAGTCTTCGCCTGGTCCTACAAGGATATGCCCGACATCGATCTAAAGATTGTGCAACATGAATTACCAACATATCCGGAGGCTCACCCAGTCAAGCAGAAGTTAAGAAGGATGCGGCCGGAATGGAGTGAGAAGATCAGGGAAGAAGTAATCAAACAATAGAATGCAAGATTTCTTCAAGTAACCCAGTACCCTCAATGGTTGTCCAATATTGTCCCAATCCCTAAGAAAGATGGGAAGTTCAGAATGTGTGTGGATTTTTGTGACCTAAACAGGGTCAGCCCGAAGGATGATTTTCCGTTACCCCACATTGACATTTTGGTAGACAACACTGCAGGCCATGCTCTCTGTCCTTCATGGATGGTTTCTCAGGATATAACCAAATTAGTATGTGCCCGGAGGACGGGGAAAAGCGCATTCACCACACCCTGGGGCACGTTTTGTTACAAAGTAATGCCTTTTGGGTTGAAAAATGCTGGGGCAACATATCAAAGAGCGGCCACGGCTATCCTACATGACATGATACACAAAGAAGTAGAGGTATATGCCGTTGATATGATAGTCAAATCTATTGACCGACAAGGCCATTTTGCAGCTCTCAGAAAGTTTTTTGAAAGAATCAAAGAATACAAGCTAAGGCTGAACCCTCAGAAGTGTGTGTTTGGGGCCAAAGCAGGAAAATTAGTGGGATTTCTTGTCAGCGAAAGAGGGATAGAAGTGGACCCTGACAAGATAAAAGCCATCACGGAAATGCCACCACCTCGGACAGAAAAAGAGGTACGAGGGTTTTTGGGCCCATCCAGTACATCAGCAGATTCATATCTCGGTTGACATCCACTTGTGAACCTATCTTCAAACTCCTAAGGAAGAAAGAGCCGAAAGAATGGAACGAGAAATGTCAAGATGCCTTTATGAAACCTCCAGTGTTCAGTGAACCTTTGCTCCTATATTTGTCAGTAGGAGAAACAGCGGTCGGATCAATGATGACCCAAGTTGGCAAGGCCGATGGAGAAGAGCATGCAATCTACTATGTAAGTAGGAAATTCATCGAGTATGAAACTCGATATGCCCCAGTAGAAAAGACATGTACATCTCTGGTTTGGGTAACTAAGCGCCTGAGGCACTACATGGTGTCACATCCCGTCAGGTTGATCTCTCGGATGGATCCAATTAAGTACCTCTTCGAGAAACCAACATTGACAGGGAGGATGGCTAGGTGGTTGTTGCTATTATCAGAATTCGACATAACTTATGTCAGTCAAAAGTTTGTGAAAGGGCGAGCAATCTCTGACCATCTAGCAGCATTTCCCTCAGAGGATGATTCTCGAGCAACAGAGGACCTCTTCCCAGATGAAGATTTGCACTCCGTAGAAGCCGGACCAACTAGGGGGTGGCAACTGTACTTTGATGGAGCCACCAATCAAAAAGGATTTGGCGCAGGGGTGTTATTGATAACCCCAGAGGACTTTTACTTGTCAATGGCCTTCAAATTGGAATTTAGTTGTACCAATAACATAGCAGAGGATAAAGCTTGTGCTATTGGGTTAGAAATGGCTCTGTCTGTAGGAGTTGATAAAATTAAAGTTTACGAAGATTCCTCTGTGGTGATCTATCAAACACAAGGAAAGTGGAAGACCAAGGATGAGAAGTTGAAGCCCTACCAAGTTTATCTGGAACAACTGACGCAATGTTTCAAGGAAGTTTCTTTTGAGTATCTGCCCAGGGATAGCAATCGGTTCGCCGATGCTTTAGCCACTTTGACATCCATGGTAGAATGTGATACTCGGGACAAGATCCAGCCATTCCTAATAGAAAGAAGGACCCGCCCAGCATATGGAGAACCAGTCAATACACTCACCAAGGATGGAAGGCCTTGGTATGCTCTAGTGGTCGACTACATCAAGGAAAGGAGATATCCTGAAGAGTTTTCAGAAAGAGAGAAGAGGCATTTGCGAAAATATGCTACTCAATTCATCCTCCAAGGAAACTTGTTGTATAAGAGGTCTTATGATGGTATCCAACTATTATGTGTAGATGAGGATCAGGCTTGAATCATTATGGAAGAAATCCATCAAGGAATATGTGGACCACCCATGAATGCAAGGATGCTGGCCAAGAAAATTCTCAGGATGGGATACTATTGGGTCACTATGGAAGCTGAGTGTGCTGCCTTCGTAAGGCGATGTTATAAATGCCAGATATATGCCAACATCATTCATATTCCTCCGACAGAGTTGCACTCAGTAAATGCCCCTTGGCCATTTTCTACCTGGGGAATTGATGTAGTTGGTAAAATAACTCCAATGGCTTCAAATGGACATCAATTCGTATTAGTCGCTATTGACTATTTCACAAAATGGGTGGAGGCTCAATCTTATGCAGTTCTAACTTCCGCCAAGGTGGCAAAGTTCATAAAAGAGAATCTCATCTACAGATACGGCGTGTCGCAACAATTGATTTCAGATCAAGGCCTGCATTTCAGGGGAAAAGTGGAAAAACTCTGTAACCAATTTGGCATCAAGAGGCATAAGTCTACTACTTACCAGCCACAGACTAATGGAGCAGTAGAAGCAGCCAACAAGAATATGAAGGTCATATTGCAAAAGATGGCAGATACACACAATGACTGGGCGGAGAAACTTCCACTAGCCATATGGGCGTATCGGACATCCATTCGAACCTCTACCGAAGCTACCCCGTATTCCTTGGTATATGGGATGGAAGCCGTATTGTCGGTAGAAATTCAGGTCCCTTTTCTTCAAGTCTTACTCGATAGTCAATTGCCAGAAGGGGAATGTGTAAGGGCCAGATACGAAGAGCTCAATCTCTTGGATGAGAAAAGGATGAAGGCTATGGACAATCTCAAGAAATATCAGCAAAGAATGGCTAGGGCATTCAATAAGGGTGTCCGCACTCGGAGCATTGAAGAAGGAGATTTGATCCTTAGAGAGCAGCGAGCTCCAATCCACGACCCAAGAGGAAAATTCCAACCCAATTGGAGTGGACCCTACAAAGTCAAGACCATATTGCCAGGACAGGTAGTCCAACTCTCTGATCTTGACGGAGAAGATCTTCGGGGTTTGGTCAATATGGACCAGCTAAAGAAGTATTTTGTCTAAGATATGTGAAGCAATTTGAACTACGTTTGACCTGATTCCTCCGAAGGGATACGTAGGCAACTCGATGTATTCGGGTACGGTCTAAAAAAAAGAAAAAAAAAAGAGGGCATTATATTGGTTTCCTCCCATAAATTTCGCCAGCCGGCGTCCCTTGCACATATGGGTAAATCTCGCCATTTGGCCTTCCATTCCTTGACCTAGCTTAGGAGTAAAGTCATCTAGAGCTGGTTATTAACAAAGGATTTATTCATTCTGTGTCGTAAAATGCTAACCCAATCCTTGATACAGGTAGTATGAGGGGACCAAAGAAAGAAGGACTCGACGAACAGTTGCGTTAGTGGACTCTCCGGATGAATGTGGACGAGCCTACACTTCTAGAGGATCACCATCTGATAGTATTGGGAAGGATCGGTTGCTTCAAGCTCCATCATGATTTACTAAGGGAAGTGTCAAAGTGCTGGAACCCCCAATTGCATGCGTTTCGCTTCGAAAAAGTCTGGCTGGCTCCGACCATTGAAGAATTTTGGGCTTGCATGATGTCACCCCCTCGAGGAAAGTTGTTCCTCCCAACTATGAAGAAAGAACAGCTTTTCAAAAATTTGGGAGATTTCTTTGCCATGAATAAGAAGGAGTTAAAGCAAGTTCTCAATTATGACAAGGTGGATGCGTTGAAAGTTGTGAAGATCTTCAACAACAATGGATTTGAAGAAGAAAGACAGATCCGACGTAGAAAGTGGGTGTACTTATTCTGTATGATTGGGAGGTATTTGTTAGCATCTTCGGGAAAAGGCATGTCTCCAATAATTGCTGAAGTGGTTAGGCAAATTGAAGAAGGATGCGACATCGCTCCTACCATTTTAGCAGAAACATTCAAAGGGTTTGATACCATGAGTCAGTCTCAGAAATACGAAAAAGACTTCCTTCATGGATCTTCGACGGTGTTCCAAATGTGGTTGATGGAAAAAATAAAATTGGTCACACTAATCCCGTGTCCTCACCTCCGGCCTATGCATTATCAAATACAAAGGGAAAAGTCAGAATTCCACAAGGTCCAAGACTGGAAGAAATATTTGGAGGAGAGAGATGTCCAAGAAATCCAATGGAACTGCCCTTGGATGAAGGCCGAGATAGAAAAATCTGAAACATCAGGGTACAATTTTGTGAGATTCATGGGTTTAACTGACACCAGTTTTTATATCCCTTACTTAGTATCTCCAAGACAGGAACGACCTAAGATGGAGAATTTCAGAACCCCAGAGATGTGACATAAGAAGTGGTGATTCTGTTATCCGAAAGATGTTACAAATAAGTGATATCAATTGGATGTTCCTATCTTTACTTGTTTGTCTGTCTTTTCTCAATTTCTCTTGTCCTTGATCATGTAATAGAACCATTTACCAATGGAATTTGTGCTTCTAAGGAAAGGGATGGAGTCTCATGTGCAAAGAAAAAAAATCCAATGAATTCATAAACAATTCGTTTATGTGTACAAAAAAAAAAAAAAAAAAGAACAAGAAAAGTGTACATAAAAATGGCACCAGTATCCATACCAAAATGTACAAACAAAAAAGAAGCAAAAAAAAAAGAGGAGCGGTCATGACTCAGGGGAGTAATCGTCAACATCCAAGCCTCCTCCCTCTCCGCTTTGGGATGCCATCAGGGCATCCCTCTCGACCTCAACCCGCGTAAGGTTGAACTGCAGCTGATCATTTGCAAGCCTGAGTCTCTCAATCTCTCTCCAACAATGGTCGAGCTCAACCTTCTAAAAAAGGAGAGAGAAAGAGAGAGAGAGGAAAATCAAAAGATAAGCAAGAAAAAAAAATTAATAATAATAATAAAAAATTGAAATAAAAAAAGAAAAAAGAAAGAAGAGAGGGGGGGAAAGAGACGAAGCATTACCATACTATGGCCCGCGTCCACACGCGAGATGGTCATCTCATCCATGCTCGCCATCATGCGCCTCATGTCGGTGTATCGGCTCGCATCCACCTAAACATGATAATCACCCAAGATGTCAAGAATTTGAAAAATAATGGATGAAGTTAGGAAAGCCGGATGTGCTTACCCCATCATAAGGAAGAGGGAGGCCTAGGTCCGTATCTGCAGCTCGAGGGGGTGGTAAGATGACCTCAACCATCCCAGGCTCATGGTGGCGAATGAACCACGAACGATACCTTGGAATGTGGTCATCTGGACCAGCAATCCGCAGGGCTGGAACCTCTCCAGAAGGCCCAACACCTAACTCCACCTCCCCTACTCGGGAGGCATGAGAAGAACTCCCACCACTATAGACCCCTGGAATCATGGGGTGACCTGGAAACTGTCAAGAAGAGAAACACATCAGAATAAAAGCTAGATTAACAATCTGAGGAGAAGAGGGGAAAATGGAGAAGATCTTACCTGAGGTCCCTCGCGGGTGAGGGGGACGCAGACTGTCTCTCGAAGAAGGAAGTCGGTATAGTTCGTCTCGGCTAGCACGAGCCCAGTCGCAGGCTCACCAACCCTCCAGTGCCTGATCTCATCCCGATCCATCAAGGCTGGCTGATGGACCCGAGCAGGAGGAGGACAGGGCACCAAGCGAGCCTCGCACCACGTGCAGGGATACTCACTGTTATACCCGCACCTGGAGTATAATTAATTATTAATTCTTCCCGTGACGTGTAGTTATCACGCCACGTATGCCGGTGAGTTGTTCTCACCGGTGGTCAAACCCGACTATATTGACCATAGTACGAGGTTGCTCGTGGAAACTAGTCGGGACCACGGAGGTTGCACCTTGACGTGTCGGGTAAGTAGTTGACCAAATTTTATTGTGTGCTTCTGCCCTCTCAAAGCCCTCGAAGTGTGGTCCAAAGGCCCCGACCTCTTATGGTGGGAACCACCTTCCTACTCGCATCGGAGGCAAGGTTTCTGGCGCCTCCGACCCCGCATCCAATGCGCTAACAAGGACCCTTGTGGGTGAGACCCCGTGGCTAAGGTGCTATTGGTGCCCCGCCATGTTTGACCCTACCCAAATAGACCCTAGGTTACACTTATGAGGCCTTATCCAAATAGGCCAATAAATGTGAAGTCTATATGAGAGAGAGGGGTAAGACTATTCCTTAGTCTTTCTTTTTTTCTTTCTCTTTCCTAACCTAATCGTGAAAGGAGAGGAGAGCTTTGAAGAGAGGAGGCGGCAAGGAGGAGAAGGAGGAGAAGGAAGGGAAGAAGAAGAAGGAAACGGCTGGGTTTGGAGCTTTAAAGAGGGCACCTCGTGTGTACCTCAAACCAGGTAAGCCAAGTGCCCTTTTCCCCCATTTTCTCTCTTCCCCCTTGCTCGTTTGAGCTTGGGTGGTTCGTTGGTTGCAGCCCCAAGATGGGGATTTCTTTTTGGAAACCCAAAGGGTTAGCTCGAGCCATGTGTAGTTTCCCCTTGTAGGATGCTATCCCATTTTCATTATAATCTTATAAAGACCTCTATTTTGACCTCTTGCTGAATCTATTTGATTCTAAAGCTTCAACCACTAAAGAAAACCCCAAATCTGGATTTTTGAGCTTTTGATCCTTTAAACCCCCTTAAATCTTTGAATGTTGGGTGTTTCTAAGACCCAAATAGACTCCAAGACACCCCTCCCTAGTCCCTTGAGGCTTAGAGAACCAAATGGGACAACCCCGGGCTTTTAAAGACCTTGAAATCACACTTGGGTTGCATCGGAGGCAAGGCTGCGTGAGTCCGATGTTTGCCTCCGATGTGTCCCGAGCCTGCAGGAAGGTCGGAGGCAAGGTCGGAGGCAGGCTCGCGAGTCCGACGTTGCCTCCGATGCAATTTTTAAGGCTTATAACTTATGTAAACGGTGGGGTTTCTCTATGAGGCCTCCCCTACACTCTCTCACACTCTTATTCACTTCCATAGGCGCCAACATATGTGCAATGGGGTGATTTTGAGCGGAATCGTTGCGCTTATACAAACTCCATTTGAAGTAATTGGTGAGTGGGTTTGGGTGATTGTTTGAGCTTGTTTACTATTGCTTATTCATGCATTTATGAATTATATTGTGACATTATCATTCAAGCATGATTGCATATTTGCATTTATTCTTATTCGATGATGATGATTTGGATGATATGGATTTGTGTTGAGTTACGGTGGAAGTATCTGCACCGGAACCCCGTATTATGGAATTGTATATTGCATCTCATTCTTGCACTATGTCGCCGTGTTGTCTTGGTACCGGTGTTAGATGGAATGGGACGTTGACACACCCGGATGTACCTCTCAACACGATAGGATTCATGTAGTATATCGTGGTTAGGCTCGAGCCCTATGCTACGACCCTTACCAACAGGGGTTTAGGTGTTGGGTAGCGAGCACCTGCGCTGTGGAGAGTTAGAGAGGCCAGGCCGGGGTAGTAATGGTTATCGGCGCCTCCGGGTGGTGATGACTACGCCGCGGGCTCCATAGTAATAATTGAGGTTGCATTGTGGTGAGAATGGAAGGATCCACAATGTCTTCCCGAGTTATTGCGATAGCATATACCCATTGACTTAGCATTGTGTGTTAGGTGGTAAATGGCTCGAGCCCCTATGCTACGACCCTTACCAACAGGGGTTTAGGTGTTGGGTAGCGAGCACCTCGCTGCTGTGGAGAGTTAGAGAGGCCAGGCGGGGTAGTAATGGTTATCGGGTCCGCCTCGGGTGGTGATGACTACGACCGACGCGGGCTCCATAGTAATAATTGAGGTTTCATTGTGGTGAGAATGGAAGGATCCACAATGTCTTCCAGTTATTGCAGTAGCATATACCCATTGACTTAGCATTGTGTGTTAGGTGGTAAATGAATTAATAATAGCATGCACCATGGACTATTTGTGATTGTGTGATTGTGCATCCCCTTTTCTCTCTCACTAGCTCCGGCGGAGCTAACCCCCGTGTACACATTCTTTTAGATTTTGATGCGGATGATTTGTGGAGCCGAGACCGTGGATCGAGGATCATGGCGATGGTTGCCCATGATGATTGTGCCTACGGGCTGTATTGATACTTGAGACTTGTTTCCTTCTTTTGTTTTTTTTTGGGGCCACGTGCCTCGTATAAATATTTATTATTATACTTGTTTTGGGGTAGTTATGCTATGGTCATTCGGGATATCCATCCAAACTATTTATGTATCACTTAGCCATGTGAACATGAGGTAACTACTGTAAACGCTTCCGCTTATTTTATGATCGTTGGAAATGTAATATTCCTTTATCTTTCGCACTCTGATATTATTGTATTGTAATATTGGTTTATGACTGTGAGTTGGCCACTGCATCGAGATCCTGGCGGTGAGGTGGGATGACGCGTGTCACCCCAATCATACCCTGATATTATATTTTATCCCTTGTCGGGATAGGGGTGTGACACTCACTCTCCCAAGTAAAAAGTAAACCCCCATGGGCCCTTAAAAAGGACCCTACAAGTAGAGAGAGCTGAGGCCCTATCAAACATGTCTGGCTCTAAAATCACCTCCCCCAAATAAGGACGGAGAGAAGTCTGTCAAGTAAGAGTCAAGATCAATGCAAAAAAAAAAAAAAGAAGAGAAGAAAAGAGAAAATAAGATAAACAACCACTTTAAATTTACCTCGGTAGGTTGCAGCTCGTTCAGGAGGCCGCGAATGGACCCAAGGTCCTTATGGCGACCGCTCCTGAGCAAGTGGGACTTACGCCATCGCGTAGTCCGAGGAAAGGTAGTTCCGGGGTCATCCCCAGGTCTGAAAGTAGGGACCCAGAACTGAAGGATCTCATAACTCCACATCTGTAATAGATAATCATAAATGAGCTCAAATAAATAAGAGCAAGATAAAAATAAAAAAGGAAAGAGAAAAAGGCAAAGTTGAGAGAACTAACCCATAAGACATAGCAGCATCCGATCAGGTTCGACGACCCCACAACCAGATAGTCTAACATATCCAGGAAGTAGGTGTATGCCGAGCCCCCCCCAATCGTAGCTCGCGGCCACGTCAAAGTGCTCAAAGAAGCAAACATATGCGGCATCGACTATCACCGTACCCGTCATATCGCAGAAGATCACCTCCGCCAACAAGAAGAGGAGGAAGCATCGAGCCTGCTGATCCTGAAGGACGAACGGTGACTGGTTTATAACGACCCTCTCATCCCAGCTACCCCTCAGGACCGACGCGGGGATCTCTCTCCCTATAATGGTAATCCCCAACTGCTGCCTGTAATACTCTAGGCGCTCTGATGGCTCCGCCGAGGCTATAATCCTCTCCTCCGGAGTCAGTGTCACGGGTAACCCACCAAAGGGTAGTCCCGTAATCATGTAGAAATCTAGGGGGGTGACCGTCGCCTCACCAAAGGGAAGGTGAAATGTATGGGTGCTCGGCCACCACCTCTTTATCAGAGCCCTCACAGTCGGACTGTCCAACTCGCGAGCTAGGGACGAGGCGATGTGTCCCAGCCCGATCTAAACTACGAGCGACTGTACCACCAGACAAAGTGTACGGTACCACTCTGAAATAGCCTCCAGCCCACAATACTTCTTGGGCGAAGGAAGGGAGCTACCCTGCAAAGAAAAATAAGGTAAATGGTTAGCCAAAATAATGGGGACAACAATTAAATAAAAAAAGAGAGAAAGAGGGAGAGGCTGTAAAAAGGGGCATTTCTTAGATTTGTGTGCCAAAAGACACTTAGGGTAGTGTCTGATGACCTCGCTTTGATTTGCATGCCACTAGGTGCCTAGGAGGGTATCTAGAGGCGTTACCTAGATTTGTGTGTCAAAGGACACTTAAGATAGTATCTGATGGCCTCGCTTTGATTTACGTGCCACCAAGTGCTTAGGAGGGTATCTAGAGACGTTACCTAGATTTGCATGTCAAAAGACACTTATGGTAGTGTCTGATGGCCTCGCTTTGATTTACGTGCCACTAGGTGCCTAGAAGGGTATCTAGAGGCGTTACCTTGATTTACATGCCAAAAGACACTTAGGGTAGTGTCTGATGGCCTCGCTTTGATTTACGTGCCACTAGGTACCTAGGAGGGTATCTAGAGGCGTTACCTTGATTTACGTGCCAAAAGATAATTAGGGTAGTATTTGATGGCCTCGCTTTGATTTGTGTACCACTAGGTGCCTAGGAGGGTATCTAGAGGCATTACCTAGATTTGCGTGCCAAAGGACACTTAGGATAGTGTCTGATGGTCTCGCATGCCACTAGGTGCCTAGGAGGGTATCTAAAAGCGTTACCTAAATTTATGTGCCACAGGACACTTAGGGTAGTGTCTGATAGCCTCGCTTTGATTTGCGTGCCACCAGGTGCTTAGGAGGGTATCTAGAGGCGTTACCTTGATTTACATGCCAAAAGACACTTAAGGTTGTGTCTGATGGCCTCGCTTTGATTTGCGTGCCACTAGGTGCCTAGGAGGATATCTAGAGGCATTACCTTGATTTACGTGCCAAAAGACACTTAGGGTAGTATTTGATGGCCTCACTTTGATTTACGTGCCACTAGGTGCCTAGGAGGATATCTAGAGGTGTTACCTAGATTTGTATGCCAAAGGACACTTAGGGTAGTGTCTGATGGCCTTGCTTTGATTTGCGTGCCACTAGGTGCCTAGGAGGGTATCTAGAGGTGTTACCTTGATTTGTATGCCAAAAGACTCTTAAGGTGGTATCTGATGGCCTTGCTTTGATTTGCGTGCCACTAGGTGCCTAGGATGGTATCTAGAGGTATTACCTAGATTTACATGCCAAAGGACACTTAGGGTAGTGTCTGATGGCCTCGCTTTGATTTTGCGTGCCACTAGGTGCCTAGGAGGGTATCTAGAGGCATTACCTAGATTTGCATGCCAAATGACACTTAGGGTAGTGTCTGATGGCCTCGCTTTGATTTACGTGCCACTAGGTGCCTAGGAGGATTTCTAGAGGTGTTACTTTGATTTACGTGCCAAAAGACTCTTAAAGTGGTGTTTGATGGCCTCGCTTTGATTTACGTGCCACTAGGTGCCTAGGAGGGTGTCTAGAGGCATTACCTAGATTTATGTGCCAAAGGACACTTAGGGTAGTGTCTGATGGCCTCACTTTGGTTTACGTGCCACTAGGTGCCTAGAATGATATCTAGAGGTGTTACCTAGATTTGCGTGCCATTAGGTGCTTAGGGCAGAATCTAGGGACGTTACCTCTAATCTATGTGGTGAGGTATGAAGCTAATATAAATAAAATGCATAAATTGAAAGGGAAAGAGTAAGAATACTGACCTAGCCCCATATGGAGCGGCAACCATGGTGGGCAGTGTTGGCCAGGGTAACCCCTGAAAGATACCATGCAGCTCGTGTATCGCGAGCAGTAGTGCCGAGTAGTGGCTCCCGGTGAGACTAGCGTCCTCGTCGGCGGAAAGACATGGTGTGAGCGGATAAAACGGGGTTGAAGTCAAAAATAAAAAACAGCAGAGCTTCGCAGCAGAAATGAGAGTGAAGAAATGAGAGAGGGAACCCTCTATTTATAAATTCTCTATTGCGCCCACGGCGCCGTGGAATTCTCCACGGTCCCGTGGAACAACGGCCCACGGCGCCGTGGAGGTATGCCCATGGAGCCGTGAAGTCTAGCATGGAGCCGTGCAAGCACGATGCCGCCCATACACGGGGCCATGGACCTAAAAATAAAAAAATAAAACAAACAAACAAAAAAAAATAAAATAAGAAAATAAGAAAATAAAATAAAATAAAAAAATAAAAAATAAAAAAATAATCCCCAGTGAAATCCCTCAATACTGACTTTCGATCAAGTGGTGCCTTATCACCCTCCAAACTTGATGGTTTCGGTCGAGTGGCACCTTATAACCATCCAAGTTTGACTTTTGGTTGAGTGGTGCTTTATCACCCTCAAATTGGATCTTCGGACCGAGTGGTGCCTTATCTAGATCTTCGGTCGAGTGGTGTCCTATCACCCTCCAAACTTGATGGTTCCGGTCTAGTGGCACCTTATAACCATCCAAGTTTGACTTTCGGTTGAGTGGTGCCTTATCACCCTCAAATTTGATCTTCGGGCCGAGTGGTGCCTTATTTAGATCTTAGATTGAGTGGTGCCTTATCATCCTCCCAACTTGATGGTTTCGGTCGAGTGGCACCTTATAACCATCCAAGTTTGATTTTTGGTTGAGTGGTGCCTTATCACCCTCAAATTGGATCTTCGGGCCGAGTGGTGCCTCATCTTGATCTTCGGTCGAGTGGTGCCTTATCACCCTCAAAATTCTATCCCTGTGGAGTCCCTCATATTCGATCTTGTGGGCCGAGTGGTGCCTTATCTAGGTCTTTGGTCGAGCGGTGCCTTATCACCCTCAAAAATTATTTGAGCAATGCTCACAAAGTAAAGATTTGGTTCGTCCGAGCTTTTCTTTTGAGGATTATCGAAAGATTTCATCGCGATTAACCGCCTATTTTTAGCAACTCTGCCGCCTTTGAGTAAAGCGTCAGCAGTACATGCTCTTGGTGACAAAATTAGTTGGTCTTTTGTCTTTACCCTTCGGCTGTTGGCACAGGCCTCGGCCAAAGAGGGGCAAACTATAGACGCTGATTTTTTGTCACCCCCTAATTGGCGATGATGACAACGGGACATGGACAATGGACGACGCAATCTCCCTCTTTTCAGACCCAAAGATACCTGACTCATAAGACCAAGAACCATACTGAGCACAAAATGACCCATTTTAAGCCCAAAAACAAGAAAAAATGACACTGCGCTCCCACGGCGCCGTGGACTCTTCTCACGGTGCCGTGGACGCCTTTCCACGACACCGTGGGGATGTGTACTAGATTTTCACGGTGCCATGAGGGGGTGTGACATCAGCTTGCTGACGTCACCCACGACGCCGTGGAAAAGTCCCCCACGGCGCCGTGGAGGACTTATCTGGTCAGGAGAGAGAAAGGGTCCCTCCCTATAAATAGGAGGGTCCCCTCCCACATTTCCCAAGGAATTTTGGATAGAGAGACCCTCCCCAAGTGATTTCTAGCATCTTTTCCTCCCTTTTCACTCTCATTTCCCCTCCTTCTCTTATGAGTGTGTGAGTACTTGAAGTTTTCTTGTGGCGGACAGATCTTTCGATTGTCTCTCTGAGTATAGAGCTCCTTTGCTCCTTGGCGTTGTTATCCCGTCTGTGCACGGATAACCATCAAAACTCCTTTATTACAGACGTTATTCTGTCTGTTTACCCCTCTCCAAATCATTTGAAAGAGTCGTTACTCTTCCAAGAAAGATTCGGCGTCAGTCCATTCGTCTATCTCCCCTGAGCCAGGGGAATACAACCATACATGTATAATTACTGCATTTTTGTTGATTCAATGTAGTCCTTTCATATTTCATCGTTTTAGTCCGTATTTATCATGTATGTAATGTAGTTTATTATGCTTTAGTTCAATTCATAGCATCTAAATGTAGTTCATAATATCCCCCATCCCCGTAATAAAAGAGAGAGAACATTCGTCCTAATGTAGCATCTAACATAGAGAGACCGGCTTCGGCCGGACGAGGTGGGTGCCTAACACCTTCCCACACTCGTAACCTGACCCTTTACCCGAACCTTTGATCGGACCATATGAAGTCACGTAGCCCGATTCCGCTCACCACGGGTAGGGCTATACTTAATGGGTCTTAGGCCCTAACCCTAGGTGGCGACTTCTCATTATATTAGCATATTTTAATGTATGATCCCAATCCCCAATTTATTGATATTATACATTGACAATGTTATCCACATCTATACACACACACATGTATCTCCCAAAACCCTATGTCGCCATATACCACAAAGGGCTGAGGAAACCTTCGTCCCGAAGGACCGTGGTACTTACAAATGCATATTGGGATTCATCAAGCAAAGAAAAAATCTAAAAAAGATGATGCCTAAATGATGGAAGCTTGGAAGCAACTAATTGAAACTTTGCAAGATTAAATGCTTGAAGATTTCAAGACTTTGAAGCATATCGAAGGAAAGCATGAAGATGGAAATTCAAATAAAGCTTCTCTAGACAATGAGAGGATCTCAAAGTGATCAACATGAAACTTGAATAAATTTAAGTTATCATTCAATGAAAAACTGAATCATTTTAATTGGATGTCCACAATAGGAGATATGTCCCAATCAACTAGGATGGCTAGTGTCGTCCAAACCACTGTTTTTGCACTACTAAAAAATTCAATGCATTTTAGGAGGTCGTGCATTTTGAATTGGCCCAATCTCAAAACATGAAAGTTGTGACTCTTGAAGTCATATTAATTTGGTTTAATAATAAATTAAATCTAAGTTTGAATAATAATTTACCAAAAAAAAAAGTTTGAATAATAAATTAATGGTCATTTTACTAACTAGGGTTCGAACAACAAGCACGCGGAATAACCTTGGGTTTGACTCTAGGAGTTTGAGGTTGACCGCAAAGCAAAATTTTTGGCAAAAAAAAATATAGAGCTATTTGAGCAACGGTCATATGGAGTTCGACTGCCTCTGACAAAGGTTGCCTACCAATAGTAAAAAATGTATGTAATAGCTAGAAAATGTTCTCTTTTTTATGAGGCTATAAATAAGCCACTTGAGGGATTTCTTGTGGTGTATCTTACAAAACTTTTGGGACACCCCCTATAGGGGATTTTGGAGATATCATGAGGGATACACTTGGAGGACTCGAGAACATTCATGTGCCATATTTGGAAAAATCTACAAAGGGACCTTGAGGAGAGGAACCAAGTGGAGTATGCTTTAATGGAACATCAACCTGTAAAAAGTGTTCCTAATTATGTTTTCTATTGCATATATACCTTATTGTGAAAGATTTTGAAGTTGTGCTATGATTTATATTTTATTCGTATCAACTTAAAAGTATCGGCTTGGTTTTCTCCCATACCCTTGAGCAGGGCACAAGAAGTACTCAGCTCATCCCCGACAAAATATGGAGTTTCTTCTTTGACTTGCGCTACTATGTAGCTTAGTTAAAGATGAACATTCTATAGACACCACATTTTGTCATCCTGAGGGACACTCGCAGAAATTAAGTATAAAGACCCCCTAATCTAAAAGACTAACTAATTTAGTACCCTCCCTTGAAGCAGTTTTGGAAACCTGACCTAAATGACCAAATTGACATTCATAGGGTTTGACTGATCCGATGACCTTAGAATGTGCCTAAACTTTACAAGTAGATATTTTTGTATCATTTAAAACCCAATACTAATAATCAAACAAAGAACGACGCATGTGTATCATCATTTCATACACAACACTTTCAGACGAGCTTTTATGATCCTATGTAACAATGGTTTAGTAGTGAGCCGAGAAAACAACTGGGTTGACGTTGTGAACCAGCCGTGAAAACAAATCCTAACGGGTTTGAGTACGAGCCTTACCAAAAATACTTGGGTTGTTTATGAACCTGTGAAAACAACGCGTAAGATGTTACTGGCACCATTGGAATACCTCTTGGGTTCTTTGTATGCAAGCTTGTTAAATTGCCTTTTATATCTCTCAGTTCTTCCAAGAGAATATCTATTCTTCATCCTTCTCTTCCTTTTCTATTTTGAGATGCAAGAGATCATACTCGAAAACATATCTTCTTTAAAAAATATCAGATTTGATATGAGAAATCTTGTTTGAGAGATCTCTAAAGGCAGGAATTTGATTTTTGATATGGCCAAAGGCAACAGATGCATTGATTGTTAAATCCTCAATCATATTGAATCCCTTTTGATGCTTGATGATAAGTTTGTGTGTTATCTCTTCCGACATATCTCCATATTAAACAACCTTTTCAAATTGATTGATGTTGTACTTTTGAGGAATACGAGATCCTTGATTCTCTTCAATGTAGAATAACCTTTGGGAAGAACAAGAGAGACAATGCCCAGTATGAAGAGTAGTTATAGGAAGGGAGAAAAATCAACGTGGTTTAAGGGATTTTTCTTTTTTGGGAAAGTAAATAGTTCCGTAGGGAATCCTCAACTTTGAAAGTGAAGAATCCTCCATTTCTTTTATATTGTTCTATTATATAATGCTTATTGATTAAGTTAGATTATTTATACTAACCTTTATTTTTACATGTATAGTGGTAAGTTTTCATTCATTCTTGTATATTTTATTTATTTTATGTAGATTATGGCATGGTGTATGTTTAGTTTCATAATTTTTTTTATTTTATAAATTATCAAATAAATAAGATATAACCGGGTGGGTAAGGGAATCTAACATCTCCTTGGTCTATAGGGGTGTCAAAACAAACCCGGCCATCCCGATCGGGCCCTAACCCGCCCTAAGCCTGGACAGGGTTGGGCCAGGCCTTTGTTCTAGACAGGGTGGGACTGGGTTTAGTATTTTGCTGGTCTTGGCGGGGCCTGGGTTGAGGCCTTGGCCCTGGCAAGGCCAGCCCGATCCTATATACACAATATATTATCTGTATAATGATCTTTGTTAAGTGGGTTGGGCTATGTATTCATATATATTATATGTATAATGGGCTTTGTTAAGTGGGCTGGGGCTATGTGTATACATAATATATATATGTTAAGTGGGCTCACTGGGTTGTTATGGGCTGTTTACTATTCAGGGCCAATCAGGGTCGGGCTAGGCTTGGGAAAATCCTGCTAGGGTGGGGCTGGGTTGAGGGTATGCTTGACCTTGGCAGGGTCAGGCTGGCCTTGGGTTTAGGTTAAGACTGCCAGGGTTGGGTTAGGGTTAAGGCCAAGCCCGGTCCAGCCTGAACCATTGACACCCCTAGTCTGTAACCTAGCTTGAAAATGATCTTTCAGTCAAAGCGATTTTAATAGTCACATGTGTTTAATGTGGGTACTAGACCCTAATCTAGATGGTAACTCTCTACTCCTCTAATCTTCACAATGCCAGAATTGATACTAATTATTCAAAATCTATATTCCAACTAAAACAGCAAAGTAAAAATAAATGGAATTCAAATCACAGGTTTCTCCATCGATGACCTTCACAATGCCAGAATTGAATACTAATTGTTCAAAATCTATATTCCAACTAAAACAGCAAAGTAAAAGTAAATGGAATTCAAATCACAGATTTCTCCATCGATAATCTTCACCATGCCAGATTCTACTTCAACCGCATTGGCTTGGATATTAGTTTTAAGATCATTTAGAGGGGAAAAAGTTAAGGTTTCCTACTCCATGCAGAATAAGAAATTTACCTAATATGTGTCCATTTATTACTACATTATAGGTGAGATTGAAAATTTTGTGAATGGGTAGACTTTATGGTCCCAATCACATGTCACATTTAAGCAGAGACATGTTTGCAAAGTGGTAAAATAAAACATTTAAAAACTTAGGATTATAAGGAGGGCAATTGACTACTTATAGAGTGCATGGATGTACATAGGAGAGCATATGATTAAACTGAAGGTTGAAATTTGACATGTAGATTAAGTAAGGTCTTCGTTGTCCAAAAAACTTTTCGCATTTGTTTTTGGGAAAAGGTTCTATGAGCCCCCCAGAGCAGGGTACACTAGCACTTCTATGTTTATCTCTCTCTTCCTCACATAGAATGGCCTTGTTGTCCTCCAATGTATGATAACGTTTTATCGCACCTCATTAGTGCATTCCCCATATGCCACTTTCTAGGAGAACCATCTATCTTTATTTATTGGGGGAAGTTTTATTTCACCATGTAGTGAAGGATTTGCCTCCTATAACATGGGGTTGATAATACAATAATACCCATGTATTGTAGGGGGATCCCCTACAGAGGCCATCCCACATGGAAATGGATTTCCTCCAGCCGTGGCGGGAGCTGGAGGGTCCAACCCCGCAAAACGACAGCAAATATAGGGGTGGGCTGGTCATTTCACAAGTGGGTCCCACCTGGACCCCACCTGTGAAATGACCAACTCCCCTGTTTTTTGGGTGGTTTTCGAGTGTTGGATCCTCCAGCTCCCATCACGGCTGGAGGAGAACCAGATCCATCCCACACCCTGAGTCAAGGGACTAGGTGTGGGAAAACTTGGTACTTTGTTTTTTTAGTAGTTGAGGTCTTAATATCAAAACTGTCACTTATTGATAGGGTAGACAAAAAACTAGTTGGTTGGAAAGGTCATCTCTTAACTCATGTTGTGAGAGTATTATTGATTCGATCAGTATGTTCTCTCTTTGATCATCACTTACTTGATGATGTGTTTTTCTTTTCCAAAAAGCGTTTGTTCCAAACTTGGCTCTATTAATGTTAGATTCTTATGGCGAGGAGATAGTAAGAAGAAAACTAGTGTTAGTTTAGCTTGGAAGAAAGGTGTGTATCCCAAAGGCTGAGGATGGAGTAAGCTTGAGGGATGCAACCACCCATAACAAAGCTCTTTTGTTAAAGTTAGTGTGGAGACTATTAACTGCTACTGAGGGGCTTTGGTCTTCTATCCTTCGCACCAAATATTTTCACAATAAACCCCTCTTGTATGAGGTTGTTTGTAGGAAAAAAAGAGTCTTGGTTTGGAACAATTTAGTTAGAGTTCTTCCCTTACTCAAAAGAATGGTATAAAAAAAAATTGGTAACAGTGAATCTATTAGTGTTTGGACTGACCCATGGATCCCGACCTTACCTAGTTTTTCAATAGCCATGTCGTATAGACGACACCCTTCTGTCTATGAAGATAATGTCATCTGAAACTGTAGAATGTACCCCTATTTCTATGTTTTTGCCTTCTAATGTGGTGAATGCTGTTATTAGAATTCATCTCCTTAATATGGGTTCACAAGAGTCTTGATTGTTTGTTCCTTTTAAATCGGGATGCTTCTCAGTTAAGTTGGATGTCAAGTTCATTAGAGAGGGAATACCACTGATGGGTCCCAAAATGTGATGGAGATTTGTTTGGAAACCTAACATCCAATCAGAGTTCAAAGTTTTTGGGAGGGTCATTCTTAGGGCTGTAAACGGATCGGATTCGGCTCGGATAGTACTATATCTGCATCCGCATCCGATTAGCTATCGGACGGATTCGGATAAGGCTAAACGGATACGGATACGGATACGGACACGGATATGGATCGGATATTTTATCCGTTTACATGTAAATATAGCTTTTCGGATAGCTATAGCCTATCCGTATCCGTTTAGCTTTCGGACGGATTCGGATAGTGCTAAACGGATACAGAAACGGATTTCGGCTATTCATTTACACCCCTAGTCATTCTTGAAGGACCTCTTGTGAAATAAAAAATGGTTAGGACGCTTTGATGAGATTTGCATCTTCTGTAATCGTGACTCTGAAGCTCTCATTCTATTTTATATGGCTGCATAGGAATTAAATTATTTCAAATCCCCCTTAATCCGATGTAGCCTTTTAGAATATTAATAGATGGGTAGGTGTGGCTAGTATGTATCCTTCCCTCTTCCATGGTATGAGGTATGATTTTGATCCTTTATCTTTGTCACACCCAACTCAGACTAACCCGGGTTATGTGACTGAATGTCTCCAGACATCCCCAAAACCACCAGGATCCCAGTTCAGTGGCCTACCTCACAATAATAATATGCATATGCAATATGAAATGAAATCCTACAATGCATTCATCTAATGCAAAAAGAAAAGCTATAAAATTTACATGATTATACTTCTATTATGATGAACGAACAATTGCAATAGGCATAAACAAATATAAGGAATAAACACTCCCAAAATAAAGGCAAACAAAAAGAGTCCAAGGGCGGCCAATCTCCTGTGTGCTTGGCTGATAACCACAACGCCAAGTTGGAGGAGTCGGTCCAAACTTCTAGATGCACGATGCCCTTTGAGATAGCATCATTGACACCTTGTTCAATGGCTTTTGCTTCGGCTTCCAAGGCTGAACATAGTTTGGCATAGTCATATGAAACAATATGTTTTTTAGCGGATACAAAACAACAAGTCGCCCAGTCTACTTCATTTGTTGATTGAAAGAAACTTCCATATGTGATGATAATAGCATGACCATCTGTTGTATTTGGTTGGCCTTGGTCGGCTAGGGAATAAAATTGGGGGTTGAATGCACTAAGGGATCTTGACAGTGACTATTATGCCATTTAGAGATGAGTTGGATAAGATGCATTGGGTTCGGTTTTTGTGATTTAAAAACAACATTATTCCTTTCATGTCAAATGAAAAATAAAACTATAGAACCAAGAATAAGGAAAAATTTCAGGTATGTTTTTGAAAAAACTTGGTTATGAAATAAATTCAGAATTAAGTATTTGAAAGAAGAAGTTGTTAGAAGTTCTGGTCGGAGGACAACAAAACTTGCTGCCCATATGCGTTTTGCATAGGGGCATGCGAAGAATAAATGCTAGAAAGATTCAACATGGTCAATACACAGAGGGCATGAAGTGTCAACATGAATAAACCTGTTAACACAATCCTTAGTGAGTAAACCATTATTGATGCATTTCCACATAAAGATTTTGAACTTGGGATGAAGTTTAAGTTTCCAAATAAAATTTCAAGGGAACTCAGGCATAGAGGAAGAATTAGGATTCCCAGAGCGGAAATTGGCAGCTACTTTAGAAGAAAGTGTGCCTGATTTACTTGAAGGACAAAAAATATGATCCGGAAAGTGTGGGATTGGAAGACGAATTTGTTCAATATGAGAGACAATATCAAGTGGGAAAAGAAAGTGTAAGAAAGAGGAGTTCTAGACTCCATAATGATGAATAAGCCCAGAAACGTGGGAAAGGGATGGATGAGGATGGCATTGGGGGGGGGGGGCAATTTAAAATCAGGCAAAGAAGGGATCCATTGATCTTCCAAGATGCGAGTATGAGATCCTGTGTCTATTCTCCAACATAATAGTTTACAGAACATTGGTAAAATGTCCAAAATTCCTTTCCAGAACAAGGAACAGTTCCATTTGTGAGGAGTAAAAAGGAAAGAATAATTATTGAAGTATTTGGCTTTTAAAGTCACAATTTTTGCTAGAGAGAATGGAACTCTTATCAACATTAATCTGTTGACCAAACACATCCTCAAAGAGTAGAAAGATAGATTTAATAGTTACGATATCATTGTTGGTAGCACAACAAAAGAAAAAACAGTCATCGGTAAAGAATAGATGAGAGACCCTTGGGGCAGATCTAGCAATCTTAATACCTTTAATTAGTCCTTCAGACTCGGCAACTGAAAGCATTTGAGATAAACCTTCCGTGACAAAGAAGAAAAGAAAAGGGAAAAGAGGATCACCTTGACGCAGGCCTCTATAGGAGGAGAAATGAGTGAAAGTAATTTCATTGAGAATAATGGAGTAGGTGCAAGAAGAAAACCAAACTGAAGTAATATCACACCATTGATCATAAAAACCAAGGGATTCCATAATTTCTCGAATGAAACTCCACTCAACAATATGATGATGTTGCTAACTTTGAAGGTTCTCTTTTAAGTTAAGGGGTAATCTCTTTGTGATTAAGCTGGTTACAATAGACGTTGTAACCACTTTTTTTCTGTCCTAGCCCACAAGATAGCATAGCGTTTTAAAATGGGGTTAGTTTTGTAATTGTCTTTAGAAGTTTGGGACCAAACTCGTTACTATAAATCCTTCGTTGCAATTCCCAGTTTTCATCCTCCGTTTGTTTCAACGTAAAATTTTACCTCAAAAAATTGTACATGTTAAAAAGTGTTCCAATGCTTGTTTTTTGATGGAAACAAATTGGAAAAATTGTCAACATGTAAAATTTTACATTTACAAAGTAAAATATTCCGCGTAAAATTTTCCAAGCACGAATGAGAAATCACTAGGGGCTCTGTTTGTTTCCGCTTACCATTCGAGCATGACATCAGTTTGTTCTCAAACAAAACAAAGCGACTACCCTCATTACGTATTTTTATTTGCTCCATTTCCTGCTCGTTCCATTTCTCCAAGTTCCTCTAATAGAGGGGGGGTGGACCCCACTCGGGCAAGAGTAGAGTGGTCATTTCCGCCCCCCTCCATTAGAAGAACTTGAAGAAATGGACCTGCCCAGAAAATGGAACAAATAAAGGTCCCCTTCATTACGATCCAATCCAATCCAATCCCTTTTCACAAGGATCACCGAAGACATGGATGAAATCAAGCTATTGGGTTAGGGTCTCCCACCAAGGACTCGTTATCACCTCCAATTCCTGCCCTCTCCAATTCCCTCCAATTCCTCACATAGGAGCAGAAATGACCACCTTATCCCCTGCCCGAACACACTGCCCAAGGTGGAGTAGGATGGTCATTTCTGCTCCTATGTAAGGAACTGGAGGGAATTGAAACAGGCAGCGAATTGGAGGTGATAAAAATACCCCACGAAGATGGATCTCCGGCACTCATCACAATCACCACCATCACAGGCCGCGAGAAGAAGCATCACCATGCACAGCTACAACGTACTCTCTAGCCTCATTTTTCTTTGGTCATTTTGCGTTCTAAAGCCCTTTTTTATGTGAAATTACCCTATTTACCCATAAATCAAAGTTAAAATAATTTGTTCTAAACCCTTAAGTTAATTTTATCCGGTCACTCAACCCAAACCGACCCGAGACCACTCAACTATCGCAAACCCTAATATATATATATAGCCAGCATCCGTTACAGCAGTAGGCAAACACCATCTGTGACGGGGTGAATTAGGGTTTTGTTGTGCTTCTTCGATTCAGGATTCTTAGTTCTTCCTCGGCAGTAATGGTGAGTTCGAAACTGTCTCTACCTTAATGCATACTCACTCAGTTCACTTATTTTTGTCGATGGCAATACTGTTTTCGTTGTTTTCTCCAGGCGGATGTGGAAACAGATGTTGCCTCCGGGCAGCCGAAGAGGAGAACATTCAAGAAGTTCAGCTTCAGAGGCGTTGATTTGGATGCGCTTCTTGACATGTCAACTGACGATCTTGTCAAGCTATTCACCGCCCGGGCTCGCAGAAGGTAAGACTCACAATCATCGGATTTAACTGCAGGTTTTTTTGCTTTGATCCATCTACAACTCTCGGCTATTTATTTTTTTATTTTGTAGGTTCCAACGAGGTCTGAAGCGGAAGCCGATGGCTTTGATCAAGAAACTGCGCAAGGCGGTGAGATTTCTTTTCTCCCTTTATAATTTTTGTTAAAATTTTTATTTGTTTGAGGTGTTCCTGTTAAAATGTTAATTTGCTTCCTTGAATGGCTACGAGTTCATTTATTTGTTTATTTTTTTGGTGATGGTTGATTCTGTAGCTGCTTTTCGAATCCTGACTAACTAATTTGCTATTTGGATCTGGGATGGATTTATATTAGCTAGTCGATTAGATGTCTCTATCCACTGTCAAGTGATGGCTAAGCTATTGATTTGTACAAGCCATTTCAAATTGATCTTGCATTTTTTTTTTTTAAAGTTTTCAAATGATTTTTGTAGAGCTTCTTTGTCGATGGTGTAGCGTTGGAACCTTTTTAGTTTATACTGTTCTGTAATGTTACCACGGGGGACCTATGGGATTTGGATAAAAGTGTGCTTTGGTGGGTAGAATCAAGGAAAAGTTTTTTGGGCCTGTTGATGGCTTCTATTTTGTAATGGAGTTCCTTATAACATAGTCAGGGGCTTTCTTTAGTTCTTGGATATACAGCTATTGTCTGGCTTCCTTCATTCGTGAGTATTTCTATGGTGAATTGATTTGTCTTTTTTTCTTCACGTGCTTCTCTATTGAATTACTGTAACTTATTGCATGTCTCGCCTTAACCCCCTCCGCCCTCTCCACACGATCTAGGGGAAAAAGGAGGTGAAATCTAACTAGCAACATTATGAGAATTTGAAGCGGCATCATGTAATCAATAAGAACTTTAAAGGGAAAAGCTTTCAAAGGCATGGGTATTTGGTTAGGCATTGACGAGGGTTCGATAAGGCCTTAATACAAATAAAAAGAAAAATTAAAAATTGATCTAATTAAATTTTTAAGAAGTAAATAAACTAAAAAAGACAAGTTTATAAGTTAGGGAAGGATTAAATGTAGGGTTATGACCTCTTGCATTTTAGATGGTGGGCTTTGATTTCTTTATCTCCTTGCATTTTATTGGATGGATTTGGAGATTTCTTTATCTCCATAACTGGGTAGGATGGATTTTAGTTGTCATTTTCTTAGATGAATGGTGATGCCCCCACCCCTCCCTTTCCCTTGTCTGTCATTGTTAAACTTGAGTTGAGCTTAATGCCTAAATTAAGTTTCACAACTTTTATCTGAGGGGGCTGGACAATGTTTGGTACCAATTAGTCAATGACCCAATGTCTTGCCTCATATATGTTGTAAAACAGTAAAACTTGGTTATATTTTGTTATTCCTGGGAATCAAGAACCTACATTTAGTGACCTGATTTTGATTTTAGGGGCTGGAGAATGTTCATTTGTACAAGACTGTTACAAGGACACTTGTGCCTGTGTCAACTGGTCATATTATTTTTTTGGATTTCATTGTCTTGTTTCTTGACCTTGTAGCTTCAAATTCAATGGCAATCTTCTCCAGTTTCATTTGTACTGAAGTCTACCCCTGAATATTCAATTTTCTAAATTCACAACCTGACCGATAACAGAATGCAAGCATGGTCTACTAGCTAATAGATGACCAAGAAAAGCATTGAACCCACAATCTGATAGGTGTTAGATGTTTGGGCAGTAGGCGTCAGTACAAACCATAGTCTTTGACCTTATTTGCAAAATCTAAGAATAGAACTAGTCAAGGGTTTTTTTTTTTTTTTATCACAAATGATTTTCAATATTGGTTTGAAGTTTCAAATTGCAGCTCATGGCTAGCAATGGGGCGCATGGGTAGGGAAAAAATCCTCTACTGTGCCCTAATCTTGTGGTGCATTGTAGTGCGGGCTTGAGAGCTCAACACGTGGAAGATGCGGCATCCAACAGTGCCGAGCTCGAGAAAAAGAACTGCTTGCATTGAGCTCTCACTGTTGGATGAAGCTTCTTCCACGTGTCGAACTCTCAGGCCCACACTGCAGTGCACCGCAAGATGCCCGATCTGTAGAGGATTTTTATCCCACATGGGTTTGGTAGCTTTAGTGTAATGATTTACTTTATGTCTCAATTTGATTTAACTGAATCTACTTGTGAAACTGATACAGTTACACGCAGGGTTAATTAGGGATTATTTTTGTAATTTCCTTTTATTATTCATGTTGATTGAATTGTTGCTCGTAGGAGTTAGTAGCAGATAGAGTTTGAATTCATTCAGAATTTGAGTTAGTTTGTGATAAGGATCCTAGTTAGAGTTATCGTCAGTCTTTTACAAGGTTATTAATAGCAATGTAACCTATTGATTGGGAGAATGAAATTGATTGAATTAAGGTCGGTGGATTTTACTGTGGCAATCTCTGCTATCATGTTTTTCTTTTCTATCGTTCTTCCCTATTTGAATCTCTTCTAATTAGTTATTGTAGCTCTGTTCTTGCAGTGGCTTGGTAATCCATAGCAATTGGTAGAACTGATTGGTTGTAAGCCCAATTATTCTGCAACTTCCTATCCATCTAGCAGAGTTTATTGTCCCCTTGTATAAAGTCTGCTTTGAGAACCAAATCTGGAACTGCCGCTGGCTTTGTTCTTACTGCCAGTTTGTGTTTCAGAGGAATATTGTTATCTCCTGCTAGCTGATTTTAGGGTTTGTTGCTTGGGGTCAAAGGATCGGAGATTATCAACCTTGGCCTCAAATTTGGAGTCGATTGGTGTTGAATCGACTGAGTTCTCTCAACTTAAGTTGAAAGGGTTACTGCTGAATTTATTCTTCTTATTGTGAGTTAGACCTTTTTTTTTTTAATATAATAATAAAGACCCTACTTCTATCATTTACTGAAAATTCCTTTATTCCCTACTTTTGTTCTATTTTATTCCTTGCACTGAATTGAATACCAGATCAATCCTTCCCTTTTAAAGTATTTACAATTGAGTCATAAGTCCTGTTTGCCTGACTCAATGGTTCCAAAAATAATTACGAAACTGCCACTACTCATTCATTTGAGTTATTTGTCATGTACATGTCCATAGCGATTCAATTTAAGGGTGTTGGAACCCGAGATTGCATAGGAAACACTACAGCTATCTTCATACTTGTGGTTATTGCGAGTTCCTTAGCTTGCCTAGAGTGAGTATGATTGCTTATATAAATGGCTTATTGGAATTTGATTGTTTCTGACTTTCTGTCGTGTCCTTGGGAGCTGCTTTTTTATGCTCTCTCCCCCACCACTTTTTTTTTGGGGGTGGGGGGGGGGTGTGGAGAGGGGAAGAGGGCGGTTGATTTTTTTCTGCGTAGGTCGCTTCAGTATGCCCAACAACTTATTTTGTGCCTGAATGTTTATATTTACCACTGGCATATAACTTCCTCTGTGGCTGTTAATGGTTTATCTTATATTCTTGTTTTTATCTCTTTTCATTATGAGTCTTTATATATCGATTGAAAGTTTTCAGTTTATTTTAAACATACCTAATTGTCCTAGGAGTCATACTCATGACAATTGCATTTTAGAATATGCATGGAATTCTTTGATTAGAATATTTAACCCTAGATAACGTCTTCTACTATTGTTAGGGTAGAAGTTTTATTCTTGCTTCCTTATTCATGGATGTTTTCCTGACAAGTAGGGTGGTATTTTTCTTGAAAAACACCATTTTCTCTTGTTTTTTTTTCCCTTCCTACTGGCTTGTAATATTTTTTTGGTAAATTATCTCATGTTAGTAATTCAGTGGAAGGAAATGAAGGTCAACATTTGATTTTACTGTTTTATATTCATTGAACAGAAGCGAGAGGCTCCACCAGGTGAGAAGCCAGAGCCAGTTAGAACTCACCTCCGGAACATGATCATAGTGCCTGAGATGATCGGAAGTATCATTGGGGTTTACAATGGGAAGACCTTCAACCAGGTCGAAATCAAACCAGAGATGATTGGACACTATTTGGCTGAGTTCTCAATCTCTTACAAGCCAGTCAAGCATGGAAGGCCTGGTATTGGTGCTACCCACTCGTCTCGGTTCATTCCTCTCAAGTGAGATCTTCACCTGTACCGTGTGATTTCAACTGATTGTTGTTCTCTGAGAGTTGGTCTGGTGTTAGTTATGTTTTCTTCTTATGTGCCTTATGACTAAATTTTGTCCTCTATTTGTTAGTTATTTCCTTTACTAGTTGGATTTAAAAGCCAAAACAGGGGCAACGAATTTGGACCTTGCAGCTTCAGTTAAGATTTTAGAAGAGTATTTTCCTTTGTGAACTATTTGTTAGAAAATTTGAATATCGTTTGCAAATCTTTGTGATGCTTGCTCAATTTAGAGGTAGGAAAGCTACTCGGGTTCCCTGTTTGATACCTGCTGCTGCTTAATTTTGGTTGGGTGCTCAAATGAATGGTCTGGCTGCCCTACGTTTGTAGGTAGATAAATTAAGTTTGGTGCCATGGATTATTGTGGTTGGTATGTTACGAAGATTGCATTTGTATGGGGTCTCTAGGCCTGGTAGTGTTGTGAGTCGGAGAGGAATTGCTCTTAGAAACAAAGTAGCCTAATCTGAAAGGTAGGGCAGCCAAAGAGACCAATGTGAAATACAAACGATTGAGTTCCTCTTCATCCATGGTGAAGAGAGAATCTTTTAATCAATGGTTCCTGGTGGTTGGATGGGACTCCTATAAACGGTGTATACTAGTCGGGCAGGTCGGATTTTGGTAGGACTTAATTGGGCCCCATCAATTTAAGGCCCCTAACCGATCCTCTAGGCCAGGGCATGGTTGCGAGCATTGTTATCGATCCTTTCCATACTAACTGGTTGGTCCGGTCTTGAAGTTTTACCGGTTTGGACCTATTAAGGGCATTTTGGACCTCATACGAAAGGGCAGAGGGAATAATGACAACCCAATGGCTAACCCTTGTTAGCTAAGCCTGAAAGTGGGCCTGGTTGAATGTTCAATTGGTTTGCAGAGCTTTGGAGAAGTAGCCATAAACATGGGATATCTGCTTGTTACATGCAACTATGTCAGATTTTTCCTGATCAGGAAGACCCAAAAACTGGACCAAATTAATTAGATTTATAAATGTTGTAATAATTAACAAATTTAGACATTGGTCAGGTATCTACACCGTTAAAGAGCCGGTACACAGTGGACAAGGCTCTTGCGTTTTGCAGGGTCTGAGAGAGGACTCAAACCCGTGCAACTACGCTGGCAGTAATGAGACCTTGCCATCGCACTAGGTGGTAGTCAAATTGAGTATTAAGCCCCATTATTCGGATTAAGTTCGTTTTCAATGGCTACTAGTGGTAAAGTTAAAAGGAAGGATAGCAAGATTGCAGGAACTTGGAGTATCCTATCTTGTGATCTAGATTCGTTCTATAAACAGGAAATTGTGTAAAATTTCACACCAGAACAAAGACAAAATTACCAATGGAAGAATACGTTTCCCTCTTGCATGCCTTCTATTAAGGCTAAAGAAGAGAAATCAAATTCAAATTCCATCTACGGTTTGCATGTTGATTGAGTCAAGGCTTATCCCACACAAAGTGCTAATAGTTTATCCTCTTCTTATCTCTTCTCTTCATCTCCTTGTATGAAGGAGTTTGTTTTGCAATCAAACCCATCTTCTCTTTGTTATTTGAATTTCAAATTCAAATGTAACGTGTACATCATATACTATATAAATACAACATCACCGCAAGCTTAAGAGTACGGTGAACTCTTATATCAAATCTCTCCTGGGTTTATTTTATCCTCCTCTATTGTTATCCTTTCATGATATATAGAGCCCAAGACTAACGTCCAAGCAATTATGGCTGCTTCAGATTCCTCCACCACCACCACCACCTCCTCCATTCCATTGATAATTTCTCCCACCAACATCGTTCAACTGCTCCTAATCAGGCTTGAACGAACCAATTACCTTCTCTGGAAGTCCCAATTCCTTCCACTTCTACATGCCCACGACTTGTTGGGCTATGTAGATGGAAGTTTTTAATGCCAGCCCCAAACTTTGCCCCCCATCGATACTGCCTATTCATCTATTACCACTCCAACCGTGAACCTTGCCTACACAACTTGGAGACGCCAAGACCAGATCATACTCTCTTGGATCATCTCGTCTAACTAAGCATTCGATGGCCCACATCATTGGCCTTACATCCTCTCGTGCTGCTTGGAAAACCCTAGAACGCACGTATGCCTCTCATTCATAGGCTTGTGTGATGCAACTTAAGTACCAATTGTTGCAAATAAAAAAAGGCACCAGCTCCATGGCTGACTATCTTCATAGGGTCAAGGAATTGGTCGCAAACCTTGCTGCAGCTTCTCATCCTGTAGCTGATTCAAACATTGTTCTCAGCATTCTCAAAGGGTTAGGCAATGAATATGAGTCATTTGCCACCTCTGTCACTACTAGGATTGATCCACTTACCCTCGATGATTTCACTGGCCTCCTTCTAAGCCAAGAAATCCTCAAGGAATAGCGATCTCCCATATTGGATCTGTCAACCATTGAAGCTAATGTTGCCGCCACAAATCCCACTCTGTGTCACTGCCAACCAATACCAACAGAGGGAGAAGCAACAATTATAGATGTGGCCGTGGAAGAGGACGCAACAATTATTCAAATCAGCCACGACAGAACAATTCGGCCATTACATGGTGTTCAATAATTTGTGAGTGCAATTGGGATAGATGTTTGCAGGCCATCAGCAGACTAACTGAGCTCACTTTAGATAAAAAGAAACGATTGTTGAAAGCAATCATGTCATGGTACCAGGATTTCTAAACTGGAGACCCAGGTTTGGAATCTCGTAATCACTTGTCCGACTTCATGGAAGTCGATCCTCTTCCTCATTGGAATAGTGAGTTAGGGACACACGCTTACAGCGCCTTCGTGGTTACTTTGAAAAGCTAAGCCTCTATATACTGAAAGCGTGTATCAATTATCGGTTTCACTGCTCCATGGAGGTGGGCACTAGATACACCAAGCCTGGATTCAGACGTCCCGGAGCCACCTATCTCGGCAGCAATGTTCGATTACTTACCTACTTGCTTGCTTGCCTATAACTCGATTTTCTTTATTACAGAAAAGAGGGGAAAGTGGTTGTTTCATTGTTCGATTCATACTTTTGTTAGCGTGATTTAATCACAAACTACTTGTGAATTGCTAACTTGCTTACCGCTCTTATACGTTCGTAAGGAGACTGAAAACCTGTCTCTAGGAAAAGGAAAACAAAAATGTACATAAATATCGGTCTAAATGAAATTCAAGGTCTTTTATGGATTAGGTCGAAAACAAGGGTCTAGTGATTCAGAGAATAATGATTCAGAAAATTCAATGGTCGGTCCGTGACTCCTGGAGACTGAAAGCCTGTATCTCGGGAAAGGAAAACAAAAACGTACATAAATATCAGTGTAAATGAAATTCAAGGTCTTTTATGGATTAGGTCGAAAATAAGGATATAGTGATTCAGAGAATAATGATTCAAAAAATTCTATGGTCGGTCCATGAACCCTGGAGACTAAAAACCTATATCTCGGAAAAGGAAAACAAAAACGTATGTAAATATCAGTCTAAATGAAATTCAAGGTCTTTTATGGATTAGGTTGAAAATAAGAATATAGTGATTCAGAGAATAATGATTCAGAAAATTCTATGGTTGGTCCATGACCCCTGGATGCCATAGGCGTCCTTTGGGTGATTTCGTAGTTCCTAAGGGGTGGAGACGATGAGATCAGTCCAGGGATTTTCCTTCCTTTTACGGCATTTCGCTCAAAGGGTTGATAAAATCACCAATTCTCCATCTTAAAAAAACTTCAAAGTGAAAAAAAGTCTCAAATAGCTACTGCATTTAATACAAAAAGAAAAGTCTCAACGGCTTGTAATAATAAAAATAGAAGAGTCTGTAATAGCCACGGCGTTAGTTAGGACTTAGGACGCGTTAGATCTCCGATAACTGTGTGTTTGGAAATGAGATCTTAAAGGTATTTTAGAAAATACAAAAATCTAAGAGGATATTTATGGCAGTAAAAAATTCATTCCACTCCTGGAAAAGAGTTGTGAGTTCGGATCAGCTCCAACCTTCTTCTTGAGTCGAGTCGGCGCCTAGTGGGCCCAATGGGTTGGGATAGTTAGATTTATGGTAGTAGGGCCGAGCGGTATATTTCACCTTGCTTGTGTCACACATGACAGTAGGGGAATCGTCATCGTCTATGCTTCACTGACCGGTGTGGCTCTTTAGTGCCTCTCACAAGCGGGGGTGGGATCCACCAGAGGCAACTGACCGAATACTCTGCCCGAGTGGAATCCACCCTCCTCTTGTAAGAGGCACTAAGGAACTGCACAGGTCAGACGATAAAAATTCAAAATAGGGCCAGGCGGGATCCGAGTAGTGGAGTGGAATTGAGATTTATAAATACTATTCTCCCATACCACTCTCCACCCGCTGTCTCTTCCATCTAAACTGATCTATCTCCTTTGCCTGTCAGGGGTTGGGTTTTGCTGTGAAATAGTGTATGCCCCTGGGTAATGGCGAACAATTACAGAAGGCGAAGGCTGCCATCGCAGCAACGAAACGGTCGACTGGTATGGAAGAATAGTGTTATATATGGGTTCAGCCTCACTATCGTCTTAACCCTTCTATCCATCCAATACCAAGGCAGAGGAGAAGAGCTCTTCCAGAATCACCCTCTTACCATTTCCATTTCATTGTGGGCAATGCTAGTGGCCGTCTTCGCTTCCACTATAGTGAAGTTATTTGTAAAGAGAAAAAAGAGTCTCCGTACATGCTGGGCAAGGCGTTTATTACATCGTACCAGTCTCTTCTGTGCATTCCAGGCCTTGGTCATGCTAGTTTATGTTGTCCTATACGAAGATCGGACATGTTGGGTTCCTTCTCTATTTTCTCCCACTATTCTTGTTACCCATTAATTCATTGAGATCCAGGTGGCTCAACGACAGGTTTCATTGGAGAAGGGTTAAGCTATTTTTTGTACACCTTCATGAGTACCTCTTTGGTACATCAACCACTATTGCTGCTACTCTGCTTCCTCTGTGATGGCAGAGGAACCCGGCCACCATGTTTGTCGGACAAAATCTTATCACATCCTCTGAGATTGTAATCATGCGATTATGTATGTGCTTTTATGTTTATATGAAATTCTCCACTCCACTCCAGTCTTCAATTCGCTGCAAACATGGATCAAATATGGATCAGATCACATTTGCTTTAGATATCCCTAAATGAATACAGATGTAAATCGAATTCAGATTTACGATTCGCTCCCACTCTCTGTGAGGATGCGAAACAGAGGGCATGGGCGCATGGCTAGGCAGGGAGTGGAGTCGCAGAAAAATTAGGTGGATCCCACTCCTTTGATTAGAAGTAAAATATTCATTTCCTAAGTATTAATGGGTTCCACTTAATTGTGGGTTTAAAAAAAAATGAATAAGGGTTTAGAACGAAGCAGTTGCCTGTATTACCTCAGCCACAGGTCGATTTTCTAATGTTGCAGGAAATGATCCGGACTCCATTTTTTTTGGGGGCGGGGGGGCAATTTGGATCCTCTATTGCTGAGCTGCCCGGTAGAACCGTGCTGCCTAGACACGGCGAGGCTTGCAATGACCGCCTTACCCCTGTCCGAGTGGGAGTAAGGCAGTCATTGCATGCCTCACTGTTTCTGGGCAGCACAATCCAACCCGACAGTAGAGGATCTGGATGGAAGGGGGAAGGGGGAAGGGGGGCCGCAAGAATTGCAGTTGATAGAGAGGGAGGGGACATGTAGGGCTGTAAACGGATCGGATTCAGCTCGGATAGTGCTATATCCGCATCCACATCCGATTAGCTATCGAACGGATTCGGATAGTGCTAAACAGATACGGATCGGATATTTTATCCGTTTACATGTAAATATAGCTTTTCGGATAGCTATAGCCTATCCGTATCCGCATCTGTTTAGCTTTCGAACAGATTTGGATAGTGCTAAACGGATACGGACACGGATTTTGACTATTCATTTACACCCCTAGGGACATGGCAGTGTCTGCTTGTTACATGCAACTTTTCCAGGTTTTTTCTGATCGGGAAGACCCAAAAAACTGAACCAGATTAATTAGGTTCACATTCGTTAATTCGCAATTGCTGACATTGATCAGGTAACCACCCATTAAAAAAAAAAACCCACACTAGACCAAAAAAAGAATTTTTTTCTCCCAAATTTGCAATCCGATTAACAGGCCATTGATTAGGAATACATCCAATCTGAACCAGTACATTTTTCTTTTAAATGGGTTAAGTGAGCAGCAATTCATGTTCAGTAGAAAGGGTGTTCCAAGAACCTGTAGGTCAGATAATGCCCCAAGATACATCTAGGTGGTAGCCAAATTGAGTATTAAGCTCCATTATTCGCATCAAGTCCGTTTTCAATGGCTACAAGCGATAAAATCAAAAGGAAGGATAGCAAGACTGCAGGAACTTGGAATAACCTGTCTTGTTATCTAGATTCATTCTACAAACAGGAAATTGTGTAAAATTTCACACCTGAACAAGGACAAAATTACCAATGGAAGAATATAATTTAATGGTCATTTATGAGAAACTTACAAGTTACATCTGATACACAACACTTTGTAAAAAAAAATTCTGAGTAACACTCTTGTAGAGTTATTTGTATCGACATCTGAGTATTTTTTTTTTTTTTTTTGTTGGGATGAACAGCATTCGAGTATTTGCTGGAACTCAGAACCTGTAATTTTCAACTGTCAATCAAACTTTGCAATTCAGGATCTTCTTTCCAACTTCCTTTCACTAGATTTTTTCTCTTCAGCCTCTTTTCGCCTTTGTTGCCTGCCAGTTAAATAGAGGGAGGGGGAAACCCTTAGAACATCCATTTCTTATAGCCATGTTCTAAAACTAGAAAAGAATAAGACCACATAGCATTGTTCATAAATAGGTAATGATACCACCTATCATGTTCATTGTCCAATTTAATAAATTGACCGATCCAAGTATTTACAACAAATATTTTGCATTCACTTTTGGACTATAATAAGCCAACGTTTTTGTTCCCCTTAGCTGTAGTTATGTTCTGAAGCAGCACCATTAAAGCAATAGTGAGCCATCATTAGGTTAGCAATTTCTTTTCCTTTCCCAGTAACAGTGTCTTTGTCACTTCTCACACTCTTTTGTTCAATTAAGTGGAGGACACCATGCTTTAGAAGAAGTTGATTCCCACGTGATTGTGATAAGACACTGAACAAGACCATCAAGAACTTGTTCAATTGTAAATATGAAACAAGACAACCACACAGCAGGCAGATGCTCACACAAGAGAGAGAGGCAACAAGCAAAGCAAGATTGCATGCCCTACCTAGAAGAAAACTACTTACGCAAAAGCAGTATATCCAGCACCCAAATTAGCTGCAGACAACAGTGTTGCATGTGCTCCAACCTTAGATACAGTATCTTGTCCACCAGGGAGCAGAGGATTTCTCTGATCGCCATCAACCTGAAACCGACTACATCTATAAGAATGTAGCGAAGTTGCAGTTATTATCCGCACAGTATCTTACACAAAATAAATCTATCCTTGGTACAAATAGATGCAGACCTTATCCCACTTAGATTTCTTGTTTTGTCTACCATCCCTAGCCAAGGCATCAGAAGCAGTTCCTGCAACAGTAATTCACCAAGATAAGAGTGAAGGACGATTTACAAATAGGATCAAAAGAATATATGAAAAATAACATACAAATATATTTAGAAACAAGATGCAAATACCTATCTATTTGTCTAAATCAAAAGTTATCTCACGATGTACAGAAAGGGGCAGGCTTCCGAACCTGGGATCGGCACATTGATCTTCGGTCCTGCAGGAACAGTCCCAGGTTGTGTCCCTCCAGATGCGAACTCAATCCTCTGATTCTTCTTCGCTCCTTGGTCCTTCCTCTCCAATTCACACCTCATATCAGCCTCTATGATAACAAAACAGAATATCTTGATCAGGAGAAGAAAATCATGTTGACTTGGCACACATTAACCAAAGAAAAAAATCATGTCCATTGCACATATCTAATAGGTCATATATTCTGACTTTTCTACATATTTATATGGTCTGTTGGAAATATTGGATGGATCACTCTAGTAATGGCATACTTTTCTACAGAACGGTAAGAACAGTAGCTTAGAGTCTAAGAAGACAAATAGCAACCAAAAAAAAAAAAACATGTACCTCCAGGAAAAAGGTATAAATACCCATATATTAGCCTAGAAAATGGAAGAAACAAACATAATCTCAGCAATTGGGCTTATATTCTTCATGGTAGAGTGATGAGGACATCACTCAAGGATTTATGCAGCCACATGTCACTTCATTATGGATAAATGACTAGCATTATGTGTAGTTATTTTTATTTGGGGCTAGAATTGTTGTGGGAGTTATTAGGGAGTTATTGCTAGAAAAAGTAGTTATTAGGTTCTTTTTTTCTTTTTGGGGTTTAAAAAGACTGTATTTGGAGATGGAAGATAAGCAAGGAAGGAATGAAAGCATGACTGATTCTATGCAATTCAAGATGGTGTGAAGCCAAGATGGAGTGACCGATTCCGATCTCAATTGGAATAGATACGGATTGATCCCATGCCCGATTCCGGATCTTTAAACCTTGCTAGTGACAGCTTTTCTCTAGATTTATAATTTATCTAGACTCCAAATCTAATTGATGCGATCCCTGGTTCAATAATCCTGATTATGGGTCTCTATGGTTCCACCCATATGATAAACAACTCAAATTACAACAGTAGTGGCAATTCCATAATTTATGGAACAATTCAACACCTAATATGTAAGTAAACAAGTGAAAGGACCCAACAATAAATAGAATTTGGAAAGAAGGGGTTTTTGTGATAATTAAATTGAAGTAGGGGACAAAACAGACATAAAGTTCAGAAGGCTTTTAAGTAATATTTAGAAGGTAGGTGATGTAGATTAATCACCAAGCTGGGCTTCTTTTATTAGGAATAAGTCTAGGGTTGGGTTATGTACATCTTGGGCCTTTCATCCCATGGGTTTTCTATGTAATAGGCCACTTTTATGGGCCTAAAATATGGGTAATTAGGTTGCATACGGGATTAGTTGCTTTAGTTTCTTACTTAGTTTTACTTTATTGTTTCTGTTTATAAATTGAACCGGTTCAACCAATGGTTCAATTTCAGTGATTTTAGTAGTTTTCTTTTTAAGTGTTTAGTGGGGCTGGATTAGGACTTTTTTTTGAGTCTATTTCAGTTTCCTAGTCAGTTTAAGTTACCTAATAGGTTGAGGATTGGGTTAGTCCTTTCTTTTTTAGTGTAGGAGTCTATTTTTGAGTTTTTTATATAAGGTTGTAAGGGGGGCAAGCATGGAAGACGAATTTGGATGTTAATGAAAAGCTTTTGCTGCTCTTCTTCTCCATTGAAGATTTTTGTTTTGTGTTTGATCAAGGCTGTTGGGAAGCTCAGGTGGTCGTTGGTAGGATTGGTGTTTGATCCAATCGACACCTTGCGGTATGAAGCCCGGGTGATTTTTTTGAAGCACTCCTTCAAGTTCTTTGAAGATCTCCTTCAAGATTCAAGATTTATTCAAGATCCTCTAACCAACTGAGCCTGCCCTTGCAACGACAATAAGTTTGATCCATTCCATCAATAGCCTTCTTCTCCTAATCCTCCAAACCACCCCCAAACCCTAATTTTCCCACCCATCTTCCAAAATTCTTAACAACCCATTCAGCTAAACCCACCTTCACATAATTGGATCGAGTATTCTCCTGCCCGATTGGAATACTCGAACCAAGCTGTTTTCCCATTACCCCATTCAAACCACAACATCCCACCTATTTCTGGAGATCATCCCTAATGCAAGAGTCGACACGATAAGGATCTATTAATGGTGTGCAACAGCAGCAATCCTTGAAGATGATTGGAAATTGAATTTGGTCTTCAAAGGGTATCTTCACAAGTCACAGAAACAGCACAGCAGTGTATGTTGAACAGGAAAAGGAGAAGAAGGGAATATAGAAGAGAAGGGGGGGGGGGGTAGGGGAATGACTCTCTCAGCTTGGGTCTCTCACCCACAGCTATGGATGTGGGACAAGTGTTTAAAGTGAGACATCAAACGGTCAAATCAGTCTGCAAGCAAATCGAATAGCCGCAATGAATGAGTCATATGTAATGTCTCACTTGGGAGTGACGGACTATGTCAGACGAGTATTGACCATTGACTTAAGCACTTCTTCTCACCGGGTTCGGGTTTTTGATCAAATTATAAACGATATGATGGGCCCACTTATAAGTTAAAACGTCAGGGTCGATGTTGAAACATGGAATTAATCCCATAATCGATGGCAACATGGCCTGAAAATTCTATTCTCCAAAATCTTATCATTATACCTTAGGCAAGCTTACGAAATAGAAAGTAGAAAATAGAAACTTCCTAAAACCAAAATAGAAGGTAGTAAAATAGCAACTGATGAAAAATAGAAACTACTAAGGCTTTATAGATCAAGCCTTCTAAACAAGCAAGGAAACAAAAGTAGAAACAAACTGAAATTAGAAGCTATCTAATATACTTTCTAAAACTGAAAATAGAAACTAATCTATGGCAGTATTAGGAGAGAATCTTTCTCCACTTGATGGGTCCACAAAATCTTCAAAGAAATATCTCCACACAAGGAAAACATGGGCTGACACTGTTCACGTGAACAGTGTTTTGGTCTTTTAACTTCTTCATGCTTCACTCTGAGCTTGGGCTGAGGCTGCCTTAGGTGATGCTCAACAAGCAAAAACTTGCCACATCATCAGACCAGGCTGCTTCTCACAATAGTCGAATCCACAACCTTGCTGGGCTGGTTTTGGGGCTTGTTCCTGCAGGTACATATGGACTTGTGATCTACATCAATCCCATTACCCAAATTCTTCACAGACCAATCCAACCAACAGAAACACACCATACGTGAATCGAATTTCATTCCCTACACTAGGAATAATCGATCCAAACCCTAGCCCCAAATTCCCATCCTAAACCCTAGATCCCCCTCTTTTCCAAAACCTGAAACCCTAATCCTAACCTGCTGCCCATTCTAGTTTACACACTTCTGCTCATCAAAACATCTCAGGACCTTCACTGATAGACTCCCCTACACTTGCCTAGCATAACCTACACCTCAAACCCAAACCCTAATTTCAACAAAAACCCTATTTTGACCTAGCTGATTCACCTGTTCGTAGCAGATCCTGGTTGATTGGGTCTTAGTTGGTCCTCTACCAATCTAGGACTACATTAGGAGGGTTTAAGTGTAAAGAAGAAGAAGATTATATCAACTTCCGATGAAACAGCAAAGGCGGAAGGAGAGAACTCGCTCGCGATGGCTAAAGCTCTGCACCCAAGGCTTCAAATTTCTCGGAATTCAGGAGTAAGTTCAGAGCTCCCTACTCTATTGATCCCAAGCGACAAAATCCCAACACCCAAAGAATATTTTACTAACAATTTGCTAAACCATAGAGGACGGTAGTTGCAGAACCAGTTCTGGTTGCAGTTTGTTTTCACACAGTAGAAGAAGACTTTGAGTACAATAATTTGTGGTTTGGTTCGCCATAGGGTAAGGAATCAGCATGCAATATTTAAGATTGAAAGGATAAGAATCAAAAGGGATCAAACCACTCTTATATGGACTGCAAGCAACGTTAGAACAGAACAAGAAGAAAGAAGAAAAAATACGAAAGGAAAGGAAGGAGTAGAGGAGAACAAAAAGGAATCTGACCTAGTAGGAGGGATCTGATTTGAGGGAGAGAGAGAGAGAGGGAGGAAAGAACAGCAACACGCACAACAGCGCAACTCACAACCCATGGGTAAACCTCAACTTTCATTCAATATTCCATTATACATAATCTTTGGTTACATGTTTCTATATAAGGACCCTAAACAATCCTATTCCTATCCTAAAACCGAACTGAAGATAGTTCAAACTAACCCGGATTCTTACGACTGCTAAACAAGAATAAAATAAGGAATGCAAATTGACAAAATAATTCTAATAGAAAAAAACCCAGTTATTTATGTATCACTAATAGGACTAGAGTTATAGGATAATCTAAAGGATTCCTTACTTTCACGAGAATCTACATTTATAGTTGCTGGATTTTGATAAATAGAAAAGGTGCATCGGTGTTGTGAGACTAGGGACTTGTTTAAACTACAGATTGTAAACAAAAACTCAGTTCAAGGAAACTTCTACCCGAATGTGGAGATAATCTACAATTCTACATAAACAAGTATTTCTTTGACTAAAATATCAGCTGTTACTTGAAGCTGTTTCCATAAACTTGATGCAGATAAGTCACATAATGGGCTTATTTTATTGGAAATAAGCCTTGGGTGAGGTTATGTATGCATTGGGTTTTTGATTCCATGTGCGAATAAGTTCCAAACCGAGGCAAAAAGCAAGAATGAATTCTCTTTTTTCCTTTATCATGGTTGGGGAGGATGTTAGGTAAAGAGTCAGAGCAGCTATGCAAGCGCACACATGGGCACTAGTCAACGCCCTTGGTTTGGTAAAGTCAGTGCCCTTGCTTTGTTTGGTTCTTAAATGGTGGGTCGATCAGTCTACTCGCCCAAAAGATGAGATGGATGCGCTTTGTAATGGGCCACTTTAATGGGTCTAAAATGTGGGTTCAAGGGAGACATACGGGATTAGGCTTAGTAGTAGCTTATTTTCATTCCTAAGTTGATTAATGTAGTGGGTTTATTTTCCTAGGTAGTATTAATTAGTCTTTTCAGTCTTCTAAGTAGTAGTCAAAGAATCTAGTGCTGAATTTTAATTTAGCTTTGGTCTTTTCACTTTGACTTTCTTGGGAACAGTTTTCTATGTCTTGCGGCAGATTTCTATGTCTAGGATTTGTTATCTATGTATAGGGAATTCCAAAGGGGCTTTGGAATTCTAAGAGTTTACTTTAATGCTACTTGATGTACTCAAGGCTTTTAAAGCCTCCCCCTCCCCCTCCCCCTATATAATGCAAACCATGGGCTGCTCTCAAAGGCACCCAATGAATTTTTACAGCAAACAATCTAAATATTTTCTTGTGTGACTCAAGAGGGCTTAGGTGAAATTCCTATAACGGGCCTAGCTGGGACTTCTATGGCTGGGTAACTAGTGGGACTCTAGCTTGCCAAAGTTATCCTACTACCTTCAACATTCACCATTCATCATCCATCACCATTTGCACCATTTCCACCTTCATCATTCAAACACCAACACAGCAGGATCAGAACTAACCAAATCTGACCCAAGCTGTCCAGCACCTACCCCTATTCTCTTCCAGATTCGATCTTGGTTGCTTACCCATTCGGGTTTGCATCAAAACTTCTACCCGAATGTGGAGACATTCTACATAAACAAGAAATATCAGCTGTTTCCATGTTTCCAACATTTTCTGCCCTGAAAACAAAAACAGCTTTGTTTGAAAACCTTACCAAGGTTTCCTTCTTGAATTTGAAATCTTAAGGTACTGGATGCTCACTGATAGGGATCTCCGCAAGAATTTGTAGTACTCTTTGATTGGGTTGGTAGTAAAGTTGACCAGGCTGAAAACTATGGTTTTTTGCATTTTATATGACAATCATACGACTGGCTATGATGTATGGTGCGGAATGTTGGGCAGTTAAGAAGCATCATATAGATAAATTTAGTGTAGTGGAGATGAGGATGTTGAGATGGATGAGTGGCAACACTAGGAAGTTTAAAGTACGGAATGATTATATTAGAGCTGATTAGAGAGTAGCTCCGATACATGCTAAGCTACGAGAAAGTCGTTTGAGGTGGCATGGCCATGTTCAACGGAGGCCTTTGGATGCCTTAGTATGGAAGACTGATTTGATTTAAAAGAGCCATGGGCAAACCTAAAATGACCTTAGGAGAAGTGGTGAGGAAAGACATGCATAGCTGGGCCTTGTATCAAATATGACCTCAAATAGAGCTGATTGGAGGGCAAGGATCCATGTAGCCGACCCCATTTAGTTGGGATAAGGCTGAGTTTTTGTTGTTGATTTGTCCAAACCCCCCCCCCCCCCTACCAGGTTAATTTGCTCTTTGATGACCTCATTTACTTTTTCTGAGATAACATTTTAGGGGTTGATATTAATTGGCTATATTATATTGTACAGAAATTTCAAAGCAAGAGGAGTAGATTAGACTATTATTTTGATCTAATTTCTGGCTTATGTGCTTGCTAGTTTCAGTTTCTTTGTATTGGAAATTTGTAATCATATTGGTTTGGTATTGATATGCTTTGCTGGCTGGGGGAATGATTGTGGTTATTACTACTATTTAGTACGCCCACAACCTCACAGATTTTGAGTTGGTCCTACATCATTGCCTATTTCATTTTATAAAATGATCACTTTATCCATCACAATATCTAAATGTCAGCATCAATGTTAAATCATATCCTTGTTGAAACATTAAATAAGAAAGACATGCAAAATGTCAGCAAAACATGTATACCAGCTCTTATTTTGAAGGGATGTCAAGCCTATTCAGTTTTGCTATCCTAATGGTCATCACTACAGCAGTGGGCTGACAATCCAACCCAACATCACACATGAGATCCACCCCCTCCAACACACACAGCAAAGTAGAACTGAGAATAAGAAAAAAAATTGAAAAGAAAAAGATCCAAGCCTGCCAACGATTCATCAGCCCATTTTCCTGATGGTGACCATCAATTTAGCACTTTTGAAACCTTAAGGCTCCATTTGGTTGCAAGGGAAATTGAAGGGAAGGGAAGTGAAAATTTTCAAACCTAATAAAGAAATTTTTGTAATCATTACCCCCACATGGTTGTCACCAACTCCAAATCATTCCATATTTGGTTATTAAAATTTCACTTTACTTTGTATCTAAATCCATTAGATCTAAAAAGTAAAAAAAAAAATTTTACATGTAAAAAAGAATCATTACTAAATATGGTAAGAAACATAAGTAGTTTATACAATCTTGTTGGGTAACAGCCTCTCTGCGAAGCGGGGGTAAGGTTGCGTACTTTGCCCCTCCCAGACCCTGCAGCAGTGGGAGCCTCGTGTACTAGGACACTATACAATCATTTTGGGTAATGATTACAAAAATTCCTTTTTTAGGTTTGAAAATTTTCACTTCCCTTCCATTCAATTTCCCTTACAACCAAATGGAGCCTAAAAGAAAATATGATGAAGCATGAAGGCACTTGCAGCATATCCATAAAAACAGAAACATAAGCAAGACAAAGAACTGTTAATGACCTAGTTCTTCATAGTAGTCACTTTTGTCATATCCATGAGGGTCAAACACTTCCTTACTGAAGCAGGAGCCCATCTCTACTATATCTTGATATCTGACTGCATGCCGCAAGAAGTCTGGGTTCCGATAGTCCTTCCTATTGCGCACTTCAGCATTGAAGCTTTTTCCAGCTCTCTTATAAGCTAGAAACTTGTTTATTTTCTCCTGCAGTAACAAAAAAAGGACAAAAAGAATAGTATCAACTTACTGAAATTAAAATATGTACGTATAGGAACTTGCAGCATTTGAGTAAATTGAAATAATTGACCTCGTCAAAGAGGATTTCAAAGGAAGCCTCAGTTGCAGATGGTGTATATTAATTTCCAAAACAAGTACATCGAACAAGTTTGAATGTTTCCAATATTTGATCAAGAGTCTACTTAAAAAAAATAATTATTACATTTTTTTGTATTGTGAAATGTGAATCAATTAGCCACAAGGTCAGTGTCATGGTTGTCACAGCGTCTAGGTGATCCAAGGCATTGAAGGGGTTCTGGATGCAAGGTGACACCAACAAGGCACCTAGAGGCCTAGGCGACACCATGACAACAGAAAGCCACTAATTTCTTCATTGCATACAACAAGGATGACGTCAAGCTTGTAACTTCAAATTCATGGATATGGTGGATGATTGGTTTATTCCTTGCCTACATGGTCTAATGCAGAACTAACTCGAACCAGAGAAGTCCAATATGAGATTAGCTTGCGACAGGATCACAGGGAAAAGAACACGACCAGATTAAAAAATTTTAAATTTCTTGAACAAATCAGATCTGATGAAGCTGAAAATCTAATCGAATAGTCAATTTCTTTTAATATGGCATGCCATACATGTTTCTGTTTTTCTGACAGAGGAGAAACAGTTTTTTTACAGTTTTACCATACAGCATTTGTTGGTATGGAATTGTTCCAAAAGTCCAGAAACATTTAAAAAAAAAAAAAAAACTGTTCTAATGTAAGATTAGAACCAGAATAGGTCTAATCCCAGGCAGGATCAAATAGAAAAAACTCTAGAGTCTTAGGAGAAAGAGGCATGAACCATATATCTCAAAGAGGTCGTATTTCTTTGGGGTGGTAGAAATGGAATGGTTTCATTATCTAAAATGAAGAATGTTTCCCACCAAAAGATCAATCCAATAATACCAGAACAACGGGATCTCAAATTGGTAACCACAAGAGAAGTAATAAATATAAAACCACAAATTTGTAATCTGTTGAAGCAGCAATGATCTTGATGTGGTAATCTTCAAGAAATCGATGCGACAATCAATTGAAAAGAAATCCCAAAAGCTTGTAGCACTCTTGAACTCGATTTGACTGAAACTAGGGTTTAGAATCAAGAACCGATTGAATGGGATGGGGAAAGGTGGGGTTGGCTATCTCAGCCTTGGCATCTCACCCATCCTATCTCAGGATTTTCACAAAGGCTAAAGCCAATATTTCATTAATGAAATTCGTGTACAATGCTGGCCTCCCTTACAAACTTATATAGAAGGCTCAAAAATAGACTTAGACACTAAAGGAAAGGCCTAACCCTATCCTTAACTAATAAGGTATTCTAAATTGACTAAGAAAATGAAATAATAAAGAAAACAGACTCAAAATATGACTCTAACTAAACTAATGAAGCAAATTCCGTTTTCCTACTTTCTACTATATTTTAGGCTCATTAAATTGGCCAATTACAAGGTAAACATATGGGATCAAAGTCCCAATACATATATAACCCAATCCAAAGCAAATTTTCAATAAAATAAACCCTTTATGTGACTTGTCTACATCAGTTTCTGCCTCAGAACCAGTTTCTGACACAGAAACGTTATACAGAGCCTTAGATTCCAGGCTTATTTCAGTTTCCTAGTTCGTTTATTTTACCTATCAGTTCAAGATTGGTTTAGGCCTTCCCTTTTTTGAGTTTGAGTTTGTTTTGAATCTTCTATATAAGTTTGTAAAGGCTACAACCTTGTGCATGAATTTGATTAATGAAATTTGGCTTCAACTTGTTTTTATGGTTATGCGGTGATCCAGAACTTAGTACTGTGGTGATTGAGTCTCAGCCCCTACTATGGTGATTCCAAGGTCATATCCCCTCTTTTCTTCTTATCATTTTTCTAATCAAATATAGGTCAGGTTTTACCTCTTCCATTACTGCACAAGTTTCTTTTTTACTTCTGTTCTTAATTCATATTATTTATTGGCTGTTGTTTTAAGTTCTTAAACTTCATATCTGAATTCAATCAATCATTGTTAAGTTCTGTTTTCAAAAACAGCATCCAAAACCCTATTTTCAAATGGATTTCAAGTAGCACTTCCCACAGTAGGATTTTCTGAAATTTTAGAATTTTCAAAAATGATTTCAAATCAGTTTCCAAACCTCTTAATCGTATCTGAGTCTTAACCCCTTCCTGGTTTCAAAATCTAATTTTGCTATGGTTAAACAGAGTCCTATTCCATAACTGATTTCTCAGTTTCTTCCTATCCTTCAATCGATTTCTGGTACCTGTTGTATTCTATTTATATTTCTGAGTTCTGTTATTATTCTGATCTCTCTTGATTGCCGGTTCGATCCCATTTAGATCTGAGATCAATTCTCTGTTCTGGAAATCCAAATTCTAGAATCCTATCATCAGTAGGATACTTCCTTAATTCCAAATTAGACTAGTAGATCTGAACCAGATTTTAAGGAATTTTCTCCTCCATAAATCTACTGCCCTTAAATGAACTAGGGCAGGCCTAAACTGACCATAGGTGAGGTTGTGAAGAATGACATGCAGAGTCTGGGACTTGTGCCAAGTATGACCTCAAATAGATCCTATCGGAAAGCAAGAATCCAAGTTATCGATACCATGTAACTGAGATTTTCCTGATTTCCTGGGCTATCCTCTTTCCTCTTACTTTCATTTTTCATTTCCCATCACTCACTTTTCTTATCCCTTTTTTTTGGGTGTGAAAGGATCCGTGTAGCCGACCCCATTTATTTGGGATAAGGCTGAGTTGTTGTTGTTGATAAATCTACAGCCCTTCAACCAGAGTTTTGACCCATTCTGATGTTCTGATTCTCTGACATTGAGTTTTCTCTAGGACCTGGTTTCTATAACCCTTCACTGCGATTCTGGTTTTTCAAAAGGTTTCTGAATTCCTAAGCCCTAGGTTATTTAGAGCCCCATCAGGGCCAGTAATCAAGTAATTGGGTGCCCGCAACTCCATGCAAATGCTCTTAATTTGCAAAGAAGCAACTTAAGCAGAGGAGAGTCAGGAGACCCAAGGTTCCATACCACTTGATAATGGATGCACAATTCTACATTTCCAAATTTTAGTGTCCTTATTGTGTACAAAAATATATACTCAAGCAAATCCCCCTTACAAGAAATTGTTGCAAAAATACTTACTTGGAGTTGCTCCGAACACTTGGCTTTTGGTGGCGGTGGGAGAAACTTGTCTAATGGATCAGCATCTCTCGGAACATCTGTGGAAACCATAATAGCTTCCTCAACACCTACATCTTCTGGGTCAATTCTAGAGCCATTAATTGAGATAGTGTTATCAGATTCTACTGTCGGCGGTTGCTCAGAAGGTTGAGGAGTTGCTTGAGTGTCTGTTAATATCTGAACCATTCCTTGAGGTGTTTTCTCTTGGAAGTCACCTGCAAAAGCAAATACATTTGCAAATGAGGAAACATATGGGGAAAATAACAAAATTCAATCCCAGAGTATTTCCGGCATCATAGCAACCAATGTATATAACATTAGTAGTGCAGTATCACCTGGAGAGACCAAATAAGGCATTTTTCATTTATCTAATGGCCACCAATAATTTCAAAATGAGATGAATGCCAAAAAATAAGACCAATTCAATATCATAATTATATATATTGTACTACAAATGTCCTTCAGTATTGCAGTACATATCATGGCAACCAAAGTCAAATCATACAACAAACTGTTAAAAAAAGAAACACCAATAAAGTACTAAGCAAATATACAAGTAAGGACACAAGAGCAACTGCAAAACAAATTGAACTGCTAAAATGCTTAATCCTGGCCAAAAATTGGTTCAACACTTATGATATCATCATAAAAAAATTCCTTGGAATAAGTTTAGAATCTGAAAGTATATTAAAAAAACAGTACACCAGTGTAAGGAATACATACCATTTGCAGTTTCAAGCTCCTCACCAAACATGACACGTCCAGCACTGACTATTTCACCTTCCTGCAAGTAAACATCATAAAAACAATGATAACAATGAAAACAATAATTTTCCATCCATTAACATGGTGACAAATCAACATTTGGAAGGGTAAACTGAGAACACCTTAACCAATATCTCCAGCAGTTAGGTATAGTGAAACCGAAGAAGCGTAAAATTAAAGTCACATACAAATAAAAAGACAAAAGAACAAGTTACCTCAGCTTCAGGAGACATTGCGGTTTCATCATGAGCATAATCCACAATTGCAAGAGTTCCTTTTCTTGTCCTCTGAGCATCCGAAAAGGGGGCAGAAGATGGTGGTGTCTGTGATGGCAACAGTGGGGAGTTCAGTAAAATCTGGGGCTGTTGTGGTGTCAAAGATGCAAATCTGTCACTTTTTGGAGTTGAATCTTCAGTTGGGATAGAAGCTTGAGATTGAACGCGATGGGGTGTAGCTTCAGGAGTAGAGTCCGGAGAAACTGCATCATTGTTAATAGCATCTTCTCTGTTGTCTTCCTCTTCATCAACATCATCCATGTCTTCATCTTCATCATTGTACATGGATAAGAGGGCTATACCTTCCGACTCTTTCCTCTTTGACGCCATTGATATAATGGGATATTTCTCCGAATCTGTTGATTTGAGTAAAAAACAAATGAGGACTGATGCAGATTCATCACCAAATAGGGCTTGTTTCATTGGGAATAAGTCTAGGGTTGGGTTACATACATGTTGGGCCTTTGATCCCATGGGTTTCTAATGTAATAGGCCACTTTTATGGGCCTAAAATATTGGTATATAGGTTGCATACGAGATTAGCCCAATACTTAGTTTATTTTTATGTTTTTTAATTGAACCGGTTCAAATTGGTTGCATCCAATTGGTTCAATTTAAGTGATCATGTGACTTGGTTAAGTGGTCATGTGATGTAAGTTGGGCTGGATTAGGACTCTGTAAGTCCAGCTATGTTTTGAGTCTATTTCTTTTAGTATTTTAGTTTTCTAGTTAGTTTAAGTTGCTTAATAGGTTAGGGATAGGGTTAGGCCATTCATTTTTAGTGTCTAAGTCTATTTTTGAGTCTTCTATATAAGTTTGTAAGGGAGACCAGCATTAGACACGAATTTTGATTAATAAAAACTCAGCTTTATGCTTGCTGCCTTTGTTGCTGCCTTTGCTCCATCGTGAGTGTACCTTGTGAGTAATATCAAGGTTGCCTTGTGAGTAATATCAAGGTGAAGGGATTGGTGGACTCCAATCGAATCCTTGCATCTTGTAGATCGGGAGGTCTTTCTTCTTATTCAATCGAGCTTCTTCAAGCTGCTGCTGCCTTTGAAGGAGATCAAACTAGTAAGTAATCTTAGTTTCCTGCATATATCCTTCCCCTCTTCTTCCTCTAACCTAATCCACACCCTCCTCCATCCATCAAACCCTAATTTCCATTAAACCTGCAACTCCTACTTCAACTAGGACTCCCTCATAACTACAGATCTGGCCATCAATTTCGAACCATACTTCCAGCCTATATTCTCCACACCTCTCCCTACAATCGACCTTAAACACAGCCCTTACTCTCCACTACAACCCCTCCATTCCCCCACTCCATTAAACCTAAAATCTGCAACTCAATTCTGTCCAGAATTGTAGAATTTTAAAACCTTCCCAAATCCTATTATTTTTATACCATATTGACCCCCTAGACCTGCCCATTAAAGCCATATAAGACCCATTCCCAAATTCCCATCCTAAACCCTAGAATTGACCTAAATTCTAGTGCTGTCCATTCGAACCAGCAGCCCCTTTTGTTATTTGATCCTATCGTTTGGCTCCTAGTAGGTCTCCTACCTATCTAGGACTACATTAATTGGTATCAGAGACATGGATGTATGTGGCATTCCAGTTCTACCACCTCCACCAGGTGAACAAGGTTTATTTGCCCTACCCTCATATGATAGTGATGATGGGGCTGATTATTATGAAAACTTGGGTGAAGATTATGAAGATATCTGAGGAGTACATGTCGTAGCACGTATATTGATGGTTGAAACTGAAGGTGAAGATTGGCAACGTAGCTGCATATTCTATACTCGTATGAAGGCTGGAGAACGCACTGCTCAGATTATTGTTGATAGTGGCAGTTGTGTTAATGTGGTTTCTGAAAGATATGTGCAGAAGGCCAATCTGAAGCGTGAAAAGCATCCTCTAACTTACAAGGTTGCTCTGCTGAATGGCAACAAATTAGAGGTAAATGAAAGGTGTTATGTTCCTTTACAACTCCAACACTATGCTGAAGAGGTTTGGTGTGACATCATCCCAATGCAAATGACTGATGTGTTATTGGGAAGACTCTGGTTATATGACAACGATGTTGCTATTTATGGAAGAAAAAATCAGTGTGTGTTTCAACACAAGGGACAACAGATCATTCTAAATCCTCTTAATCTACCCTCCGAGGTGCGCAAACGACAAATTATGCGCACCAACCAGAAGGGGACAGATTGTGAGAGTAAAGTCTTAGCTGTACCACAGAAGGAATTTGAGCAGGCCAGCCATGATTCAGGTCTGATCCTAGACGTGGTTACACAACAAGTTGCTGCCCAGCCTGAGGTCAAGTTAGCACAGCCCATCAAGGAGTTATTGCATGATTTTTCTGATGTAGTGTCAAAGGAGCTGCCAAACGAGTTACCCCCACTGAGAAATATTCAGCATGTAATTGATTTGGTGCCTGGTTCTACTTTACCAAATCTGCCAGCCTACAGAATGAATCCTACAAAGCATGATGAACTCAAGAAGCATGTCGGAGAGCTGCTCTAAAAGGGTTTCATTCAAGAGAGCCTAAGTCCTTGTGCTGATACAACGGGAAATGAAGAAGTGATTCCACAGGAGAACAATGACCTTCAAGATGTTGTTCTTGAAGAGGTGGAGCTTGTGTCTCAAACATTAGATGAGAAGGTTACTAACACTGAAGACTCTATGGATAGGACATTCACAGTTGCTGTTGATTCAGAAAAGGAACACACAGAGTTTGTTATGCCACTATGGTTCTTCAAAGAGAAAGCTCCACGCCTTGAAGATTTTATTCCTAATGTCCCTGCTTCACCAGAATTATGTTTGGGGATGGTTAAAGCTACCGATCACATGTTGATTCCCCTTCATCACTACAAAATTCGAGGACGAATTTTTTCAAGTTGGGGAGAGTTGATGCAGATTCATCACCAAATAGGGCTTGTTTCATTGGGAATAAGTCTAGGGTTGGGTTACATACATGTTGGGCCTTTGATCCCATGGGTTTCTAATGTAATAGGCCACTTTTATGGGCCTAAAATATGAGTATATAAGTTGCATACGGGATTAGCCCAATACTTAGTTTATTTTTATGTTTTTTAATTGAACCGGTTCAAATTGGTTGCATCCAATTGGTTCAATTTAAGTGATCATGTGACTTGGTTAAGTGGTCATGTGATGTAAGTTGGGTTGGATTAGGACTCTATAAGTCCAGCTATGTTTTGAGTCTATTTTTTTTAGTATTTTAGTTTTCTAGTTAGTTTAAGTTGCCTAATAGGTTAGGGATAGGGTTAGGCCATTCCTTTTTAGTGTCTAAGTCTATTTTTGAGTCTTCTATATAAGTTTGTAAGGGAGGCCAGCATTAGACACGAATTTTGATTAATAAAAACTCAGCTTTATGCTTGCTGCCTTTGTTGCTGCCTTTGCTCCATCGTGAGTGTACCTTGTGAGTAATATCAAAGTTGCCTTGTGAGTAATATCAAGGTGAAGGGATTGGTGGACTCCGATCGACTCCTTGCATCTTGTAGATCAGGAGGTCTTTCTTCTTATTCAATCGAGCTTCTTCAAGCTGCTGCTGCTGCCTTTGAAGGAGATCAAACTAGTAAGTAATCTTAGTTTCCTGCATATATCCTTCCCCTCTTCATCCTCTAACCTAATCCACACCCTCCTCCATCCATCAAACCCTAATTTCCATTAAACCTGCAACTCCTACCTCAACTAGGACTCCCTCATAACTACAGATCTGGCCATCAATTTCGAACCATACTTCCAGCCTATATTCTCCCCACCTCTCCCTATACTCGACCTTAAACATAGCCCTTAGTCTCCACTACAACCCCTCCATTCCCCCACTCCATTAAACCTAAAATCTGCAACTCAATTCTATCCAGAATTGTAGAATTTAAAACCTTCCCAAATCCTATTATTTTTATACCATATTGACCCCCTAGACCTGCCCATTAAAGCCATATAAGACCCATTCCCAAATTCCCATCCTAAACCCTAGAATTGACCTAAATCCTAGTGTTGTCCATTCGAACCAGCTGCCCCTTTTGTTATTTGATCCTGTTGTTTGGCTCCTAGTAGGTCTCCTACCTATCTAGGACTACATAAAGGACCTTCTAGAGTTAGAGGATTAGATGTTGGGGAAGAAGAAGCTCTAAAGGGAAATTAGATCAATTTAACTGACTGAATCACAAAAGTCAACTCTAAAATGATCTAGGGCTTGGGCTATTTACTTCATTACTCCTGTTTTGTACTTTATTTGTTACATGGGCTCACTACCCTGACTCATAATAAGCGATAATTGAACTCAATAGACCTAACGCCAAGATAACTAACTAAAACGGTTCAACTGAGTTCCCCAAACGATATATATTGAAAAGGGATGCTTGATTCGCAATGTTAGGCTATGTTTGGTATGCATTCTCATTCTGAGAATTTTGTTTGGATACATATTTGGCTAATCCATTCTTGATTTTAAATAGGGATAAACCTCCTCCCCCTTTTCTTTGGCATTTCATCAAACAACTGATGGTCAGAGGTCCCAGGATTTACGACCAAAGCCTGTTGGACTGAATTTGTTGCCTGAGCCGAGGAAATTAAGTAACACACAAGCACAAAGGTCCCTGGCCAATGTATTCTTGTTTCAACAATTCAAACAAGCATTTGCAAAGAAACATGGGATGGAAGCTCGCTGGACTGAATTTGTTGCCTGAGCCGAAGAAATCAAGTAATGTGTAAGCACCACCCCCCCCCCCCCAAAAAAAACACACACACAAAAACGAAGCTTGCTGGAATGAATTTGCGCAACACTGATGCTTCACACAAATCAAATAATATCTTCGGCTAATGCATTCTTGTTTCAACAATTCAAACAAGCTAGCACAATCTACATGTATGTCCGCTTGGAGAGAAACATGGGATGGAATGCAAGTTGCTAGACCAGTAGACAAAAGAAAGTTCGGTACTTCTTGTTTTAGTGCAGAAAGAAATAAGAAGAAAATACAACCCAGAAAAAGCACATAGAAATGAAATTACTAGAAGCGAAATTGTTCGAAGGAGAAGGGGAAAGGAAAGAGAAGAGTACCGTTTCGTGCGTGCTTACCTTGAAGCTCGATCTGGAACTCAAAAAATTGTTGTGGGAATGAAATCGATAAGGCTCTGGTCGATATTAAAAATCAATCAGGACAGTAGATAGTGGAATGAGAGCTCAGGAGGTGCAACTCGAGATTCAACTGGGAGAACGAGAACGCGGAATGGGAAAAAATCATTCTTGGCTCCATTCCAAAGATTTGAGAATGGAATGTCTACCAAACAATGTTTTTCTATATTTTTCTATATTCTAGAATGCGTTCTTACTCAAGAATGCATTACAAGAATGCATACTAAACACATCGGCTGTATGCGTGTGGTGTTGTTGCGTCCTAAAAGTCGGTTAACCTTTTGGGATTGGTGTATGGTTTGTGTGATTACACTTTCATCCCAAAAAAAAAAAAAAAATGCATACTAAACCCAACCTAAATTTATTTCTAATTCTAATAACACGAAATAGAGCACATTGAACTGAGGTTCTAGCAAAAACAACTAAGTTAATTTCTCATACAAATAATAACACAAAATACATATTATTAAACAGGAGTTCCAACAAAATCAATTCTATTTCTCAGAATTTCTGGTATGGGTTTTTGGAAAAATCAATTCCAATTCCCAGGATTTATGGCATAAGTTCACTGATTTCTGTCATATTCTTCAGGAATAAAAGAAGAAGATAATATCAAGTTTTAAATTACCAAAACAAAGAAATACAGGGAAAATATTATATTACTAAGGAAGGGGAAGGAAGAAGAAGATAATAAACACCTACTCACTTTAGTTGCAGAGACAAATTTTGGGCAGGGAGGAAGGTAAAGACTTACTAGCTCCAATGTTCCAATTCCGCAACAAAACACACAAGAGAAAGCACGAGAGAGACCGAGGGATCCTTATTCCACTTCTTTGATTGAGTTTCAACTTGTAACCATGTTCTTCTTCCTCTTCTCTTCCTTCAATCCTTCGTCTCCTTCTCCTTCTGTTCTGAACAAAGACTGTTGCCGTAACCTACCTCACAGGTAGAGCGGATTTACAGATCGAACTGTGACTCCCAAAAGGGCCAAAACCATTAACGATGTTTTTCCCTTTTTCCGTTTTTCATGCAAATACGGAAACCAGTGGTTTGTGTAAAGGCGGTTTAAAACTCTACAAAGGTTGGGCTCGTCTAAAAACCGAATTTTTTTTCCGTTTTGTTCCCAGTCCGGTACAGTTGTCCAGTGCCTCTCATAGTGAGCGGGAAATGATAACCTAATCTCCTGTCAGAACACTCTGCCCGAAGAAGACAATAATGGTCCCATCCAAACCATAGGTCAATCTTATGTCAAACACTATCTTGGGCCGGTATTTTTCAACCAAAGTATAGGGCTGGAGTCGTAAGCCCAACCCAAGTTTATCATCATGAGTTGATGAGTTTGTATTCTAATCAAGAGAGTCCTAAATTTGGCCCAGACCAAAATCTCTCCAACTCAAGTATTAGTCCAAACGGAATATATAAATATAAAAATAATAATTACTCCCTTTATTATATGAAGTCTGAAATACTCTTCCCAGTGTTTAAGAGTTCATCAAATCACCAAAAATAGTAGGTGAAGAAAAAGTAGTCCAATTTAAAATGTAGTAAATCATCCTTTTTTTGTATAAAAAAATAAATAAAGCCTAATACAAGATTGAGTGATAAAAAGGATTTTAACTAAGGGTGTCAAATGTCAATCGGCCTAGTTCAATTTTTTAGTTCAAGTTCGGTTTAGTTCAAGGTCCAATAAGTATAATCGTAATCGAACGGAATAAAAATCGAATTGATTTTGATTTTATATGGTTCCTATCCAATTTTTTTTATTCGGTTCGTATATGGTTTCAATAATTCGGTTTAAATGAAATAACCTATTGAAAGTTGAAACAAATAAAAATTAAAAAAATAAATAAATTACAACCTCATGAAAATACAGTCCCACAATATCAACAATCATTTTTATACAACTCGACAAAGAAACCTATAGTAGATAATTTTACAAACTCAACAAAGGCACATGATTGTATGGTTCAAAATGTTTTATTTTTGTTAGAATTATTTCATTTAATTTGGTTCAAACTGACAATTTTTATTCTAGCACCGAAACTGACGATTCGATTGATTCAATTTTAAAAAGGACTGATGTAGATTACTGAGTTTAAATCGACACCCTTAATCCTAACCTTGTTGAGTTATTCTAATACCATGAGAAGAGAGTAATCATTGGAATCAGAAGAAGGGCTTAGGTTATATGAAAGTGAGTATGAGAGAGAGAGAGAGCAAAATGGGAATGGGATTGGGGAAAGACTGAACATGTTCATCTTCTTTAGATTTTTTGGACTTCAATATTTGACAACTTCATATTACTGAAATGATTTATGTTTTGGAATGTTTAGATCTTGTAACTTTCTTTTGGTTGCCCCGAGCTTGTCTTATTCTAAAAAGTTACCTAAGTTAAGGATAAAAAGAGATTATCAAACCAATTTGAAAGTGACTATCTTTATGTTATTATAAAAAATTGTCATTGTCCTCGTACATTTTTTGCATATACATGTGAAATGACAAGATTTATCTTCATTGGAAGAAAAAAATTGTATTAGATTAAAAAGTAAAAAAGTAAGGTTATGAATTATGAGAAAGGATCATTTGTCGGATCAATCATGGGTATTTGGGGTTATGGGAGAGAGAGAAAACAAAAGAGAGGGTAGTTTGGATCATTTGTCCAAATAGGGGGCAAACTTTATTCTATATACATGGTTTAGACTCTGGAGCACTGTACCACATTATCCCTTCACTAGTCGATAAATCATAAAACTTTACTCTATAAATTATTTAACGCCGTTTTTTTTTTTTGTAATAAAATGATTTAACACCTTTAATTTTTTGTAATAAAATGATTTTTAATGTCATGGCCGGAATTTCCCCCCTTTAAGAACTTTAACTAGTGGTACCTAGGTAGTAATTAATTTTTTTTACATATGGAAAAGCGTTCTCTGGACATAAGGCATAGGAAACGCCTATTCATATGAGTGTTTTTTATTCATTTTTTAGAGGAAAGAAAATAATATAAATACGATGTGAGTAGATGTTTCCTACACCTCATATTCAAGAGACTTTTCCTAATAGTAAAACTTGAGAATCCAAATCAACCCATTTGAACCTCACCATTCTCAAAATCCAACCAAAACAAGTCAGTGAGTCCATTGCATGTGGAATTGGCATTGGAGAAGGATGTGCCAACATAAAATTAACTTTAATGGCAGTCAATGATTGACTCAATCTTGAGATCCATCTTTCTTCTTGGGCCGAGTTGTTCTTACTCACAATGATCAAATCTTGAAGGTCACAAGCTTTCAATTTAATGATGCTCCCAAAATACAATCATAGTTATGCAAGTAAACCAGATACTCCATAATTTGAAGGGCATAGCCAATAGCAATTGAGCCAACATGTTGGTGAAATTTGATTTTTGTAATCATATATCATTTTTATCACGTGGTAATTCGAATGAGGTGGAAATTTTGTGGATAGGAAGATCTCATGGTCCCTTATTCACATGTTAAGTTTTAATCTAGACAAAAATAAATGGTTAAAAACTCCAGGATACAAAGAGGTTGTACAAGACTATGACAACATGCCTGAACATATACGAGAGGGTATACTATCAGATGGATGGAAAATATTGAGTTTGACATGGAAAATCAATAGTCGGATTTAGTGGGCAAGCCTTGGCGCAATGGTTAAGTTTTGCCATTGCAACCTATTGGTTATAGGTACAAAACTTGGAAATAGCCTCTAGGGGTGTAAGGTTATGTACATTTGCCCCTCATAGACTCTGTAGTAGCGTGAGCCTCCTACACTGGGATGCTCTTTTATCCATAATTTTATCACATTATTTGTTCAGGTGACCGAATGAGAACCATGGTTATAATGCATTTGTCATCGGATTTGGTGGTATCAAATTTTTTTTCTCTTCTTTTATTTTTAATAGGGAAAAAGAACGTTACCCTGATTGTGTGGTTCCTCAACTAGACACAATGGAAGTTAAAACCCCATGAAATAAAATTACATTTGTGTACACTCTCATTGCTCCTGTAATGGTGCAGGTGTTGCATGACTAAATAACGCTTTCTTGCCCATTTTTGTAATATAGTGGTGTTCTTCAGCAAAGAGAGAATGATTCTATAATATATTACATTTAGATAGAAAACACAATCTGTTGTAGTCTAGTTGGTTAGGATACTCGGCTCTCACCCGAGAGACCCGAGTTCAAGTCCCGGCACCGGAATTTGGATTTTTAAAATACTACATTAAATAACCTTAACGGAATATTAAATATTCCAACTGATTGGTTTTGGATAAGGAGTTAGTAATTTGTATATCTAATCCTTTATCAGGACTTGGTCACATACAATCTTCAATGGCGTGGGTCCCACGAGCATGTAATACTTTAATACGCACTTAAAATTAGGCGCAGTGAACACGTGTGGGTCCCACTTTACAGTGGACGGTAGCGTAAGTGGGACCCTGCATTAGAACGAAGAGAAATGGAGTCTAGCTAGATAGACTTTAGAGTCTAGAATCGTAGGTTATAGTAGACATAAACACACTACTGCTGTACGGCAGTTCGACAGAAGATAGCATTCCAGAGTGTACAGAGGTCAAGGCAAACTATAATGACACGTCACGCCGACTTGTGGGACCCACTGGCCGAGAAGACAGAAACCCCTTGACTGGGGGGGACTATCCTACGCTCCTAGGCTCACTGTTCCAACATCACCACCTGTCAATATTGTCGGCGCAACGTAGCCGAAAAGATTGGGACTTTTTCCTCCACTCGCATTAAATGCCGTTTCGCCGAAATCTGAACGTTTGAAGTTTACTTGAGTATTGCATGTCCATGTCTCAATTTCCATAAATACCCCCAGTCATTAATTTGTTAGATTTGTTTAGATTTTAGTTTCGAGATTTGATTGGTCAAATGTGTAATTAGAATGTGACTTAATGCGCTTAATTACAAAAGATTTTATATACGCTTCCCCAGATATGAGGGAAGCATACATGCATCATCAAGTGAATGGTTTTTTAGAGATTTTGGGTAAAAAAAATTGTTTTTTTTGCATTTATAACTTTCTAAAATTACCATTTGCAATCCAGGAAAATATTAGGACAGTAAAAAAAAAAAAATTGCGGTAATAATTTCTCAGAATCGGTGGGCAGCAAGTGAAATAGCTGCGCTGGAAAGCTGGTTTTGTATTTCTCACGAGATTTTATTTTATTTTTGGTTTTTGAGTAATGTATAAGAATTTATCTCATTTGCATTACAATTACAAAGATAGCCTTGAGTTACATTCACAAGCACCCTTCAACAAAAATTGGTCCACCAAAGGAGGACAATCATAAGAGAGTGATTTCACCTTACCAATCAATTTTATGTCTTCAAAATTCGTTCTTTCTTTTGTTAGAAGCAATGTTTCTTAGTAGATTGGTCTATAGAGGTTCTCCAAGTGTGTCTTATTTTTGCACATAACAATCAAATGAGACTAATTTTTTTGGATAGGTGGACATAAGGTCCCATGCTTATATGTTAAGTTTGATCTCAATTTGAATTGACCACGTACAAAAATCAAAGGTAGAAAATTTTAAGGACTATACAAAATAGGTGCACAAGAAGAAAAGATGGTTGACAAATGTAGGAGGCATGGATTTGCATGGGGGGTTTTAATTGAATTTGAGTTTAAATTTGATACATGATCCATTGAAATTTTCAAAACATGCTTCCATGTGGCAAAAATAGGTGGTCCTCTTAAAAAACCTTTCCAAGTAGACTACCCTAGAAAAAATTTCTCAGTTTTTTAAACCACCAATTGTGCTATTGTAATTGTATTAGTTAGAAATTCTTGGATATGTTTGGCCACAAGTTATATTTATGATATTTAACTAACTTGCTAATTAATGGGACTAGTATTTTTGACCATTTTATCCCTTTTCCGTACTGTGCTACTGATATACTATATTAGTATCGATGACTTACAAAATTGATACGTATTACCCATATCAGGCGATGCAAAATCGATACAGTACCGATACTTAAAACCATGGTTCCTACCCTAACTCTATCCACATTGTAAAATTTTTGTGCAAACCAACTTGAAGTAGAATATATGCATTGTTAGCAAGCAAGCAAGCTAGTGATTGAACTTGTCCTTCAAGCCAAGGATAGCTAAAGCCCAAGTCCCACTAATAAGAGCAAAAGTACAAAGGGGCTATTATGTCATTTCAGGTCACTAAGTCTCGGCTGTCTAGCACTCAGGCTTCTTGTAAGACTAAAATATCTGCCACGTAATGAGAAAATGAACTCCTGAATCAAAACAAAACTCCCCCCGAGAAATAGAGACATGAATGGATGGATGGTACACATCAGATATCATTTTATTTTTTTGCCCTTTTAATACCTTCCCTGCATGGAAGCATGCATTTAATGACACGAGGTAAGTCTCGAAAATGGAAATAAATCCACAGGAAAAAAAACAGTAAAAGAAAAGAAAATTAAATAAAACCCCTGTCGGGCTTCACAAAGACCAACTGTTGCGCTATAAATACCTCTACCCTCCGCCACCCTTTTCTCAACTCTCTCTTGCCCTTTCTGAGTCTAAGTCGTCTGTCGTAACTCGTAATAAGGGACCACTGCACCAAAGCAGGGCAGTTATTCTCCGACTGCTCAGTTGCGAACCAATGGTGGTAGAAACTTTTCAAGTTCGTAAGCGTGGCTTCGCCGCCGCCGTAACTGTCGGCGATAAGGAGACGATGAAGGTGGTGCCGGATTTCAAGCCGGTTCAATACAGAGGCGTGCGGAAGCGACCGTGGGGGCGTTACGCGGCTGAGATTCGAGATCCGTGGAACAAGACAAGGAAGTGGCTGGGGACATTTGATACTGCAGAGGAAGCTGCCATGGCTTACGATGAAGCTGCGAGAACCTTCCGTGGATCCAAAGCTAAGACTAACTTCGGTGATGGAGGTCTCGCCATCACCGGATCTGCTGTTGCTGCTGGTTCTGAAATGTTTCAAAGGCAGCTGAAGGAATGGCCTCCCGCCTATGTTACTGGTGACGGTCGGAGCTTATTTTCCTCCGTCGGAGTTCCGGCGGCTACTCCGGTTAGTTCTGGTTTTACAGGATATAAGTTTGTGGCAGTAGAGGTGGTGGTGAGAAACGAACAGGAGAAGATGAAGGAGGAGAAAAAACCGTTGTCCATCGATCTTAACCTCCCTGCTCCTCTCTTCTGATAGTAAGTTCGCCGGTATATTCTGGCGGTCGTTTAGTTTCTTTTTTCCGTTTATGGTTTAGATCTAATTAATTTCCTGCTGTGTACAGTTATAGAGAAGCTTTTAAGATGTGATTTAAGACAGGAAATTTGAATAGAAAAAATTCAAGTTATACCTTTGATCAGTCGTTAGTTCGATATCTAAGTCCATGAATTAACATTTTGGTTTTGTGTTTTACAATTTACGTCGAAGAAGATTAGATTCAATTTAAATCCACGAGTGTCCGTACAGGTAGAATGACGGACAGTGCGGAGGGTAAGGAAGTTCGAACCGACCAAATCTCTCCATGTGTTGTGTTGTACCTCTTTTAATCTGACAACTTGAAATTGCAGTATTGTCGGTCGCACTAACAGCTCCGGTCCGGCGAGTCAAAGATAAACTGAAGAACTCAAACAATCAAATCTTTGCGCACTAATTTCTACTCGGGAAACTGTCTCAGCGAAGTTCGTAATTACAGGAGTCTTCCTTAAATTAATGGCTAAAACGGCCACGGCCAGCCTAGCGTTTTTGTTTTTTTGAGAAAGGGCAAAAAATATGGAGACAACTTTGGGGCTTTGGCTTAATCAGTGGCGGCGGAGGAGAAAAGGGACAGTAAAGTAATTACAACTAGAGAAAGACAGAAAAAGTAATCTGGCGAGGCAGAAGAGAGGAGCATGGAAGATAGGAAGCGAAAAGGACAAGCGACATAAGGTGGGTGGGGTCCTTGATGAGAATGGGGACCCACCATGGGAAGGGAGACTGTGGTTGTGGTGAATTGAGGAGCAAACGTGATATCAAAAAAGCGGCAGAGGAATCCCTGAAATGCGGCGCCCACCACCCGCACCACCTCCACCGATGGCTGAGTGACTGAGTCTCTTCTTCACAGCCATCGCTATATGCCGCCGCGTAAGTCATATCACTCTTCTTTAATGAGTGTTACTAGTGAGTAAAGCTACTAAACTAGAGATCTAATACCTATTTTACCACGCTCAGGTCTCTATGTTTTGACACGTGTCACATCTTTACGGTCTCTGTCTGACAGATGACTTTTCTGGTAGGTTGCGTGAATGGGAAGACGAAATGACCGGCCAATTAAGATACTGTGTTCACAGGTGAGCTCCATTGCAAAACCGTCTGATTAGAATATTTTAAGGAGAATCGGAAAATGATAGAACAGGTTGGGACCCACATTGATAGTCATAGGGGACGAGAAATTTATTCGTCTGGATAAACGTAGACAACAGCGTATGTTAGGGATATGTTTGGATGCCAAGAAAAGAAGAGAAAACTGAATATCTAGTTGGTTGGGAGGTCACGCTCCCTCTGATGTGGACATTATGGGACATGGGTGGCCTTAGAAAACGTTACAGCCAGGCAGTGCGTGGTGCGTACTATTGGTAGTTTAAAACTGACTATCTAGTTGGAAATCCACAATCCACGTGTACAGTTTTGATTCAAAGCCTGCAGAGGATCACCATGCACTGGCAAGGTTGGCCCTGTATCTGCAACGCAAACCTTTTCTCCGTCAATTTCAAGGAAAAAACATAACCTCAATATGTCTGCTAGTCAATTTCCTCAATTCCCTCTAATAGAGGGAGGTGGACCTCACCCCGGGTTAAGGGTGTCAAAACCTAATCGAAATTGAAAATCGAGCCGAATTAATCAAACCAAGCCGAACCGAATTAATTTGGTTTAGTTTCGATTTTGGTATATGATATTATAATTCGATTTGATTTCGGTTTCATGCCAAGATCCATTGGTTTTAATCGAAATCGAACCAAATAAACCACTTAATCCAAAGTCATATATCTTTTAAATTTTTTGGCAACCATATCTAATCAAATGACTTTAAATATTCCACTTTCCTATATTTTCATTGTTTTTTTTGATAACTATCCAACGGAATGAACTTTGTATTATTGGTAACCATCTAACCTAATGACTTTTCATATTCCACTTTCTAAGTTTTCTCTATTTTTCTTTCTCAGTCTCCCTTTTCAACTCTTCAGCGTCAACTCTTCAAGTGTGCAATCGAATTAGAATCGTAACTCGAAACCGAATTGGAACCGTATTTGGAAACCGAATTAGAACCGTAATCAATCCGAGCCGAGTAGGTTTGGATTCAGTTGGTGGCCCCAGAACTGACTTGGTTTTCTGTTCGATTTTGGGTCACACCCTCAAGTCATAGAATCGAACTGAAATCGAACCAAATATCCGAAACTGAACCATTTGACACCCTTATCCCGGGCAATGTGTTCGAACAAGGGGTAAGGTGGTCATTTCTATCTCCCTATTTGATGGAATTGAAGAAATTAAGGGTAGGCAAATTGAGGGGATAAAGATCCCTCACGTTCAACCATCCCATCCCAATACAGTGCGTACCCCGTATCCTTCAAATCCTAGGCCAAGGACTCACTCTCTCCCGCTTAAAGATGTGTACAATATAAATCAAACAAGATCTCGGCCATTCGTGGCCACATGGGCAATTACTTATTACTCCACTCTGTCAATTTAATTTAATTTTCTTTTAAAACAAACTCATGAGGGGAAATTTTACCAAAGAGGTTACAACTTACAAGAGATCGGACTCGGGAATAGAATGACACACTACAAGTCTACAACTAAGGGTGTCAATACGAATCGAGATTCGACTCGGTTCTAGAATTGGATTCAAATCCAAACTTGCTTGGTTCGGTTTGATTTCGGTTCCAATTCGATTATAGAATATAGTTCCAATTTGGGTCTTGATACGGTTTTAATTCGGTTATGGACAAAAGAAAGAAATGGTGAAGGTTGTAATAGAGAAAAATATATTCATAATTAAAAAACACAAATTTATTGCAGGTGACATGTGATAGGAATCTCTCCCTCAACAATGGTGAGTAAGGCAAAGATGTGGCTGGTGTACACTCCGAGGAATATAAAGTCTGGTTAAGCTTCCTCTACCCATAAGGGTATATCTTTGAGCGGAAGTGTTGTGGGTTTTCTTGAATCTAGTATTCTGGGAATTATGGTACAGCACATGCGACATTTTTTTCATGAACATTATATGCTGGATCTTAATGTTTTGTGATTCTCTGTTGCATGTGGTACTCTGTAAATTTGTAGTTTACAGACTGTAAATTGAATTGAGAGTTGGAGCTTGTGACTTGGGAGTTGGGAGAGACGAAGAGTCATAGAGAATAGAGATAGTAAAAGGTTGGAATTTGAAACTTTGGAAAATAAAGAGTCTCGGCAAAGGAATGAAGGAATAAACTAATAAAGCATTAAAGCCTAAAGCTAAAGGTCAATTGTCAAACGTACAAAAAAATAGGGATTTAGCCATTTAGATTCGGTCATTCGGTTCGGTTTTGGTTAGAACCGACGGTTCTTGCATCAAAACAGTATCCGAACCGAACTGAATAAAAAACTTACTTCCAAATTTGAACCAAATTAATTCGGCTCGGTTTTGGTTTAGATATTCGGTTTCAGATACATTTTGACTCCCTTATCTACAACATAATAACAAAGCAAAGGGGTGGCCCTTGCACCAGTGTTAGCGCCAATTGGACCGCGTGAGAAAGCATAGAGGTGTGATTTCTGCTTTTTACGGGCAAGGTGGTTATTTCATGTTCTAATTAAGGGTGCCAATTTGGGATCAGAATTGCGAATCCTCCAAGAACCATCTCGCTAAAATCCGGTACTAAATCTTCCCATTAATAAACGAGATGGTACTGAGATCTTATTTCGGCACCGAATTATAAACGGGACGGGATTCCCAATGGTACTAGTATTGAAACACCGGGTACCGAATGGGACTAGAACTATCAATACCTTTTCAAAGGGTATATTTCATGTTCTTTTGTTCAAGTTTTATGATTAGAGTTTGATGTATTTGGGAGGTATTTTCTCTTGTGGAGGTTTCAGCTAAAAGACCTTCAATTCTATTTCTATAAATTTGTTTAGTGATAGCATTAAAACTATATATTGACTTTGTTTATTTCATCATTATTAATTCTTACGTTTTGAGAAGTTTATATAGTAATATGTGATCTTAAGGAAATTGAAGAAGTAAAACCATGAAATTCAATTCATCATGGATTCGTATTCTAAGTTGCTAAAATAAGGAATGCCTTAGATCTTATAATAGTGAAAAGATCCACAATACTACTAATGAAACCATTTTGTTAGAAACCATTAGAGTTCTTCTCCCTATTGTCTATCAGGTTTAGAACCGTTTAGGAACCGATACCATCTTGTTCCGTTGATAATCGAGACCGGGACCTAGGTTTGGTCAAATTTCTAGCCGTTTAGTTCTCTAATGTTTCTATTTTTGAATCACTGATTGACTACTTAACAAAGCCAGTCAGCCACTACCATGTAGATTGAATTTGAACACCTCTTGCATTCTATCGGTGGTTCGTCCAATTGGCCACTGCAGCGGCTGCATAGGTGTTCTCGCTAACCAATGGTACATGTACTGGTCAGCCGTTCAATTGACCATTAGTGTTATTTTGCCATTTTGGGCCTTTTACCAAAATCAAGTCATATTACTTGGACATACCTTCCAGTTCTTCATATACAGCCAAATGAACCAATACAAGGTTTATGAAAGGTTACCAAAGAGTTAAGTCAAGGTTCATGATGAATATAACCATTAGTCCATTTTGACTTAGTCAGTCTATACTATTAACCACCTATCATAGGTATTCCGATTTGGGTCTTTAGGTGAATAGATGAGCTTGAACATTTGGGATCTTTACATCCTAGGATCATCTAAATAATCACAAAATAAAAACTTATCTTAGGTACACATTCAAGCAAATTTGGAATGTCGCCAAGTATTGGCTCGAGTTGCTTGAATCATATGGATAGTTTGGCTTGATCTTCAAGTTGTGCCTTACCACTCGATGACAGAGATCTCTTGAGTAGCTTGATATTTTCACTTTGATGCTTGGATTCAAATACACACTTCTCAATAATTGGTACCAGAAAACTCATTACAATTAATAGAATAGAAAATAAATTTTTCACAAACAAATAGATTATAAGCATCAAAGCATACAACCATTAAAATCAAGGATTATTCACTTATTAAAATTTTGGATTATTTACTTAACAATCTTAACCTCAACATCCTGTTTCACCATTCTATTTTTTCTGTTTAAAGATAGGTTTGTTTTCATCAGCAACCCATTCTAAATTCCTTTTGTTACTGCTACCTTAAAATTAAACCAACCTATTGTACGACATAAATACAAATTAATTGATTAGAGGTGCAAATTTGGCACGGGGAGCCCGAGCTCGCTTAACAATTTTAGTGTGGGTTATGCCAGGGTTGGGATTTCTAGGCCCAGACTTGGGCTGAGGCCTTGGGTTGAGCCTCCCCCAATCCCGTCGTATTACTCGTATAGGTCTAGTGCTACATTTTCTTTATCATTGGATTTTGAAGATTGGGAGTCTGGGACATTCCTTAGCTATGTTTGGACGCCAAGAAAAGAAAAGAAAAGCATATAGAGGGAGAGTTTTCATGTATGGCCGCATGAGGGAGGGGAGGGTCAAGGGTGACGATTCGTTAAATAGAGGGGTCATTTGGTCATTTCAGTTTTTTCTTTGAGTTTGAGTGAATGTTTCCATTGAGTATTATTACTTTGTAAGCTTTGAGTGTTACCTAGTAAAATTTTCTTCCAAAAATTTTTTATGCATCAAATAATCCTTCTACAAATCTTGTATGTGTTTTATATCTTGGGTCTTCTCTGGTACATATGTAGAGGCCATAAATTATTTATCATAATATATATTTAATATGCAATATTAATTTAATATTGAAGATACATATAATTTTAGGTACTTAGGTTTAATCGTAAATAAAGAAAAGGAAATATTCTTTAAAAAAAAGAGAGGAGAGATAGAGTGTGATGTTTCACAAAGAATTAAAATTAGATGGAAAAAATAGAGAGATGCATTTAGAGTTGTGTGATCGGTGTATTCCTTTAAAACTCAAAATTTTAATAGATAGTGTAGACATCTCATTTTATCTCACTCGATGATGCTCATAAGGACGATGAACATCACTAATGGAAAATTTTATTTTAAGGTTTGAGAGATCCATCATAATTTCGAAGATGTTGCAGATCATTCAAGTGAAATGACTAAAATACCCCTATATGGTAAACAAGTTTTAAATGTGTTTAATTGACCTCAAAATTCCTCCAAACTTCCAAATAAAATGATTTTCATATTATACTTCATCATACTTAAATTTGGTTTGAAAATGAGTTTATTTGACCCTAATTTGGAGAAGATTCCATTGTAGCCATGTGAAACCCACTTCGAAGGTAATTTTTGTTGACCAAAACAATCCCGAATTTTATATCTTTGAAAAGATTTGAAACATTCTTAATATGGATTTTGAATCATCTAATTTGGATTTTTTGAGCCAAAATAAGCTTTCAAAGTTTTAAGTAGTTTAGACTCGGTCACGCCCATACCAGTTTAAAATAGAATCCTTTACCCCTAAGGCCTTTGTGGCAAAATTTTACCAATTTCAATCCGAATGTCGATTTGATTCGGATTGAAATCATTGGATTGGAATCGGCCGGGACCAATCCAGATCCCGATTTCTGGTTTTTAAATCCTGTCCATTGGGGATGGATATTGCAATGAGTATACATTAACGTAGACTCTGTAAGCCACAGACATATATAATAGTTTTTTTTAACTAAAATATTAACATCTAATAACAACATTAACGAAGAAATGTCTAAAACAAGCCGAAACAAATCCCAGAATTTTTTTCTTGTCAGGTTCTTTGCCCCGTCTGGTTGTTCAGTTTCTCTCATAGGGGGACGGAAATGACAACTTAACCACACTTGGGCAGTGTGTTCGGGCAGGGGGTTAGGTCGTCATTTTCACCCCCCTATGAGAGGAACCAGACTACTGCACTGGACAAGGAACCTGAGAGGATAATGATCCCAAATCTCATGGCCATCCATCTTTTTGCCCTTGTATCGATCATCGCGCTAGCTTCTCATCACCCACCCATTCCTCTACTCTTCAAAACTCTTTGCCAGTGGTAGTTATAAACTTTGCATGATGCTTCTGGCATTCAGTGTCAATATATGCCCTGAAATGTCATAACTCACCATAACACAATGAAAATGTAGAGTTAAATAGACATACAAGGCTCAAAATAATCATCAAAATCAAAATTGGTTGATCTCTAGAAGGAGTATCCAAGTATTCAGTTAGAGACATATGCCCCTAGAAGGACAATCAATCTCAAGTATTGAGGATGTCAAATATCTACACTGCGATTGCACGGAAGGTTGACTCTTTTCTTAGTGGCAAGGATGTCATTATTCAGAATCATAGAGGATCTTTTATTGCAGCTAAATGTAAGCATGGTTCTAGTTTTTTTTTTTTGTTTTTGGTAGGAAATAAACTTATTTATTGAAGCGTGTCCAATGCAAGGAGTCCGAATTACATAAATCCGAAATCTAAGGAGTAGATGGCGGCCAAGCTGTCTCACACGCTAGAGACAGGGCTTTCCTAACAAGAGAGTCAGCCACGCTGTTAATCTTTCTTGAAACATGATGAAAACTGCAAGCATTAAAGCAAGCGACCAAAGTACGGATGTCTTGCATGATGTTAATCAGCTCGATGGGAGGGGACATGGTAGTATTGGAGAGGTATGAGATGAGCTCCTTACAGTCCGACTCCACAAGGACATCATCAATACACTCCGAGATGTAATATAGAAGACCCTCACGAATTGCAATGGCTTCCCCTTGGAGAACCGAAGAGAAAGGCGTAGGCTTGGAAACTGCTGAGATAATCCTTTGCCGATGAGATTGAACCACAAATCCAATTCCTTGCTTTCCTTCCTTGGAGGCTGCATCTGTATTGAGCTTAAAAAAAGGGGGAGAAGGAGGGGACCAAACTCCCTACCCAGGAGGAGGAGAAGAAGCCGAGTCTGTAGAATAAAGAGGGCACTTCAGGGGATTGGTAGCCATAAGAAATTCCATGGAGAGGTTCTCTGCCTGTTGAAGGACTTCTAGTTCTATTACAACAAAAATGGAAGCTGAGGCAATAAGGGATGGTCTTCCTGTAGTGCAGAGTCTTAAGCTTGATCATGTTACCATTTTTTTATTACTGCAAGCCCCTTGTGGCGTTTTTGAATGGCTCATCTTTAGCCTTAGCTTGGGCTGCTTCAATTCTTGCTATTGATATTTTGTTATTTAGATAGTTTTTCTCCCTTCTTGTGTTTTTTTTATACGGGTACCCAGGACTTTAAATAAGGAAGCCAATATCTTGGCTAAAGGGGCTGTTATCTTGAAGCTGTCTTTTGTTTGGTGGGTGAATCCACAATTTTTTGTTGTAAACCCTACTCTTCTTGTGAGCAAGAACCTCTCTTCTTTGTTTCAGTAAAATTCTTTTGGACGAAGGATGATTTGATTCAGATTGAAAAAACTTAAAGAACTAAAGATAGACCTAAAATGACTCTAAGAGAAGTGGTGAGGAAGAGACGACACGCATAACTTAGGAATACTAACAAGTATAATTTTGAATAGAACTACTTAAATAAAAAGGATCCATGTAACCGATCTATTTAGTTGGGATAAAATTGAATTGAGTTGAACAAACAAAAATTCAAGATATAGATTTTTTTAATTTTTAAAATAACATAAAAATGACAAAAACTCGACGAGACCGGGCTTTCCTTTAGCCTGGGTTTCAAAAAAAACGGCCCAGACCTGGCCCGGTGAGACCGGGCCTTCCTTGGATCTTGTTGTGATTACAGATTTTAATAGGGGTAGTATTTGGAATATAAGAAAAAGGCTATACGTATTACGGACCGTCATCACGGTCACTGTAATTCAGAAAAACATTTCGTATGCTTATATCCTCTCTTTCATGATCTTCCTTCCTCTGCTTTCTCCATCGCTACTCTTCCTCTGGTTTCTTACTCAAGTGCTCAAGTTTCTCCATTTTCTACAAAGCCCAGATCAGGAAACCCGTTTTTCTTCTTAAGTTCGATTGATTTCATTAGATTCTACTGTAACCCTGATGAGGATTCGGGGTTCTTCAATGGTCAGTTCTTATTCTACTACTTCTTTATATGCAGCGATTTCTACAAATTATTTTGCTTCATCTTCATCGGATTCTCCTTCTTCTTCTCCATCTTCCATCGATTGCAGAACCCGATGTGAAGGTCTCGATATTCTGGCGGAAGCTGTTCATTTTGTCGCCGGATCAGCATTGCCAATGGGTGTTCCAGTTACTCGTAGAAGAGTCATCATTAGAAGGAAAAGCGCTTTCAAATTCAGCAAAATAGATATAAGTGAAAATGAAAAGCAAGAAGAGGTCGAAGTGGAAGAGGAGATGAATCAAGAGGAGGGAATTGGGGTGATTACGAAGCCAAAAAAGCGAAAAAGAGTGATGGCTGTGCCTTCGAAGTACCAAGATTCAGTTCTTCAACCCTGGAAGCGTCAGAATCGTCAGAATCGGCTTCGGAGATCAATGGGTATGGAAGATGATTGAGCCGTTTAGTGGATGGGTATTCTGACATGGGTTTTCTTTCTCTGGTGTTAAACTGATCTTCTCTTCTCCATGGAGATCTGCAAAGATCGAAGTCTGAACGTCACTTCTAATATCTTTATTTGCTGAAATTGAATGAATATCATACTTCGATTTTTTTTCCCCTCTTCTTCTTCTTCTCCACTTGTTTCTGACTTCTTGATGTTGCAAAAAAATTAGATAAAATAGAAAAGGAATTTTAGGTTTTTGGTAGCAGTTGCAGATCCTTGCAATCTCAGATGTATCCATGAACTTTTTTGCAGTGTTGCTCACAATTATTGCAGAAGATCCCAATACACTTAGGTATCTAGTAATTTTCACTAAAAAATTTTCTACACATTTGATTTATTTTGATTCTTGGTCTTCCCCTCGTTGGCATCCTTGCTTCTACTGCAAGTTCAGGGTAGGCACTTCTGAATCAAAATCTCTTTGTTTGCCCTGCAATGTAGTTTAAAATGTTTCTGATTGAAAGAGAGGACTGTTGATCATCTTGTTCAGGTACGCATAGTTTTAACTAAATAAAAACTCAGGAGGACTAATTTTCTGCTTTGAATCAAAACAGATTTCAATTTAGCAGCAGGATTGCTCACTCAACCTGAATTTCTATTGGGTTATGCTGTCGTTATCATGAATGACTCAAGTTGAATTAGCGTCCCTGTTTGATATGCTCTTATCTCAGTTCCTGTAATGGACAATTTTAATTCTGATCTCTGAAACTTGTAGTTTCCAACTCTAATCTTTCTGCAGTCTCCACTACTGTTATACCATGAATCCCTAATGCTTCATGTACTCTTAATTCTTGATCTCTCACTGTCCCATTATCTCTTACCACAGTCTCTCTCACTTTCAAGCTGTCAGTAAGTGTTTCTTAACTCTTTGATGATCTTAATTAACAGAGCATTGCTTATTGAAATGCCATATCTTTATGCACAATTTGCAGCCACTAAGGGAAGATGTTTTTAATCAGTATTTGCTCGTAGAATTATTAGTCCTCCCTTGTTTACCATGGCATAGCTGTCCACCATCAGTTCCTCTTGCTTCAAACTACATGCACAAGGGGGGTTGAAAGCACAATTTTCGGTACATATATCCAAAGGTAGCAAGAACATGAACTTTATTTCCTTGTTGCTATTTACTATAATCAAGCAGTACATCAGACATTATATCAAGTGGACCAGTGTCCAAAGGGTCCTCCGGAAGTAAGTCGAAGAAGAGAGCTTATGTTTCTCATGGCAGTGAAATTAGATGCCATTGTACATGGTAATATAGGCTGGAAGAAATGGACTATATGGCACAATTTTTCCAGATTATGTTTAAGCTCAGAAAACAAGTGAGTTTGATGATCTATGACAGCATATTCAAGGAAAGATCATCTTGAAGAGGCCAGATTGTTAAAGGTAGTGATGCATAAAGTTCATGGATATTAGATATAATAACAGCTGTGGATCCAAGAGCTGGATCCTTTTGACCATATGGATCTTCAAGCATCAAATATTAACTGGACTTGTTTCGTTGCTAAGTTGTGGATAAAGAGTTGTGCCCTTCATGGCATGCTACAATACAGGCATAGTTTCAAAAAATGGAACAGGACTAAACCATGCAAACTCTGTTCCCATGAAAACTAGGGCACATTTGGTATTATTTTTGTTTTGCTGGAATGAATCTGCTATTTCTGTTCTCAATGCCCAACTATTTTTTTTGGAGAGTAACTTTTTTTGCTCTGCCATTTCTGTTCTCAAGGCTCAGTTTGTTCCATCGGAACACAGAATGAACTGGTGTTGCCAAATATGTTTCTGCTCTTTCTATGTTCCTGCAAAACAAAAGAAAACTAAAACCACTCCTGTAGAGTGCTACTAAACATGCCCCTAGCTGTCGAACTGAAACAGACATATTTCTGGTTAACTAGTGGTCTGGTTTGTAAAATTATGGTCCCAAACACTTCATGAGAGAGTTGAAGAAGAAAATGAACTTAGGTCAAATAACTTGATCAAATGGATATCTAAATAATTTCGTGGTTTCCATGACAGGCCTCTGAATCTAGTGAACAAGGGATAGACATGCTACCGGTGCATATTGATTTCTTACACGCCAAACCGATGGACACATAGGACTGCATTGTGATTCGTATACAATGGGGCCATATGGTCAGGAAGGAGTGAGAGTATCAAGTTTGAGTCTGGATCGCTAACCCGTATGTTTTAGTTGTTAGAATTCTATTTAGAATAGAATCCTATATTACCTATTATGGACTAATATTAAATAAAGTAAAACTCAGGCTAATTATGGTATTGGTCTAATTAAGGGGGTCATTGGGTTATATTAGGAATCCTATGTGGACTGGCTTTAGTGTGGGCAGATAGATTCCTATTGGGACAGTGATGAGTCAGACCCTATAGGAATTACTATATAAAGAGAGTTATGTCCTCCTTCTACCTATCACTACTAATTATTGTCAATGACTATTGAGGAGTGCATTCTTGTAAGAGAGGGAGATATTCAGTGTTCATCATCCCTGTGCATTCGGTATTCTCATCAAGCCAGTTACTTTGGGAATAGAGGGGAAGCACCTAGATCTTTGGTCTTTATTTTTTACTGCGATCATCTTCACCATGGATGCGAAACAAGGTTGGTGGTTCTATCCCTGTTTTCTATTATTTATTTGATTATGTTCTTGAATGCCCTATGGAGATCCTGACTTTTGGGATTTTGTCCCTATTCGGTTTGGATTAATCTAACATTAGTTTCGTGTAAAGTTAGGTGATAACATCTGTCCTTTTTTGCTTCTATAAATGTTCCTTCATACACTCCTATAAATGTTCCTTCATACACTCTTAATGGCAGCAAGTGGGACATATGTTACCATCTAACACGTACAAACAAATGTTATCACGTAACACGTACAAGTAGTTGACCAGATTTCGTCATGTCTCAGCCCAAATGGATGTATCATCAAATAGCGAAGTAAAACCGACTACAGGAGGGTGTAAGCATGGGCATACATAAATAGCTGAAAAATACAAGGATGCATGCCTATACATGGGAGGGTATTTGATTGAATTAGGTTTTGAAATTTGACATGTAACTAATCATTGTTACATATGAATCGCCTGGTTATTTTTTAAGCCCGGTCTGATTACTAATTGGGCTGCCCCAAGCCCATGCTCGATCCAATTTATGTTGGGTTAGTTAACCTGAACTGGTCCCTTGAGTTGGGCTGCATTGGATTGAACTTTGCATTGGTTCTCAGGTTGATGAAATGTAAAAACCCAAAGGTTACTTTCTTTGAACTGAGAATTGTAAACTCAACTTAAACCAGAAATTGTTCTGGCATTTGAATATTGAGGTAGAATTGTAGCTCATACTCACATAGACCTCACTTAGCCCTTCTGCTTGTTTCGGTTTGGTTTGCGTTAGCCCTTTTTGGCTATGGATTAGGATTTTTCGTAACATTAAAAAATCGTATCACCCCTGTATCAAATGAAATTTTTTTTTGGGGTCAAGCATTGTTCCTTCTGGAAAATGAAACAACACAGAACAATAGAACAAAACAACTCTCTATTTTGTTTCTTTGTGTGGAATATGAGAAACCTGAGTATCAACTCAAAGAAACCCTCTAACCCCTAGCTGTCCTCATCTACATCAACAACTGGGTGAAGGATCTGAATTTGCTCTGCCTGAGGCAACATTGTGACTCAGGGAAACCCGACAATGTTTTTATAACTTGGACTGAGTGCTAAGAGCTATTACTCACTAATTCATGCATCATTATTTGTGATAGGAGTTTCTCTACAAGAACGGGTGAAGCTGGTTAGGGTTCTGTAATTTTTGTTGATAAGAATTGGGTGACTGCAACTTTGAATTTTGATTATGCACAGTGAACACAGGGGAGTCCAAGGCAAGAGGACGGCTCAAAGGGATTGCGAAAAGCCAAACAATTAGAGTTCACCACCGTTACAGTGTGGACTGATTGCAAATGACTGGTAGATCTTCTTCAGCAAGAGAACCAATGGCCATGGAAGTTATTCCCCTTTTTGTCGGATATTTGTCAAGATTTTAAACAGTTTATCTCAGTTTCGGTTGTTAAGCAAAGTATACGTAGTACTTCAGTAGCTCATCAGTTAGCTTGTAGAGCTAGAACTGATAGCATCAGGAAACATATATATAATGATATTTCATATCTTTCTGTGAATAGTAGTTTCCTTCTTTAAGTAAAAAAAAAAACACACCCTCCATCTGTATGTGCTGCCCATGCATGACAATCTTCTGATTAAAATCTGAGAATAAGCTGTCAACCCAGTTCAATTGCAGCCCATACCTACCCATCAGGCCATCAGAGAAGGGAGAGAGAGAGAGAGAGAGACTAATGTTATCCCATGAAGAGGAGCTCTTGGACTTCCAAAGAGGAAGGAATAGTAAACAAGACAAGAAGATTGGGGACCCCAACAACCATTCCCAAGATGGAAGGGTGGTGGTGGTCACCGGAGACTGCCAAACCCATCAATGATCAAACATCGAACTGACTGGTGGTGGTGATGGAATATGGATTGCTGAGTGGACCACCCAACAAACACTAATACAAATATATCCAAAAGGAAAAAAAATATATATTAAAATTTCTACATATTGCTTTTGTAGGTAGAGTCCAAATTATTATCTTCTCTCCATCTTAATCCAATTGCTCTATTAGGATCCATCTCCCATCATATTATACCTAACAAGATAAATCCATTGATTGCCCAAAACCCAAATAATTATCAATGAAAGGGAAAAGGCTGTCTATGACCTCTCTCTTTGTCTCACTTGTCTCACTTGTCTCCTCAGTCCTCACACATTCTTCCCTGAATGAAAAGAAAGAAAAAAAAAGGAGATTGGCCGGTTTGGATGTGAGTGTTGTTGGCCACGTGTATAGAAACAGCAAATCATGGATGATGACACACTCCCACTAAAAATGGAGTATCACTTGTGCATATAACATAGAGTATGTTGAAAGAAATCAAGTCAATTTAATGTTGTTCTCTCCATTCAATCTCTGGAGATCATGATCATCACCATTAGAATAAAAACAAAAAGAAAGTGGGTTTGGTTCACTTCAGACAAATCACAGAATGCCAGCCAGCCAGGGAATAAAATTCAGGCAGAGGGTTCACATATAATGGAGCATTTGTCAGGCCATAGAAAGTAGAAATTTCCATTTGTTTATTGCAGTGAGGACAGGTTATTACTACTCTTTGAAAGAAAGATGACAAAAAACCAAGAAACAGAGAGCCTCACATGTTAAGACTTCTTCTGATATAACAAAAAAAAAAAAAAAACCCATTTGAATTTTTTTATTCTTTGGAGTACCAAACAAGAATGATACTGGAAAAAACTCCAAAGATAATCCTTTCATTGAAGCTGCAAATAAGACAGCATCAAGCTACATTTAGTGTTTAATTGTTTAAGTATGGTTTCAGTGAGTGAGGCTCTGTTTCACTGTAGACAACAATGACTGTCCAATCCAAAAATCATACAAACAGTCAATTCCAAGCCAAACAGTGCCCAAAAAAAAACAAAAAACTGGGGACGCTAAACGCATAACATTCCATTGTTCCATATTCTCCAACTCCAATTGGGTAAGAGAATATATCATAATAAATAGCCCCTTTTTGGTCCCTCACCCCACTCCCCCTTTTCTGTGCCTCCTCCATTGTAGAAATCAGAGAATATCCAATTTTCGACAGTTCTAAAACCAACCAGAATAATTACTACTCACAAAAGAAAGAAAAGAGAGAGAGAGAGAGTAGTACTGAACTGAAATGGATCGAAATTAGATAGACCCATAAGCATCAACTTGAACTCCAAAAGTTGTTGTCTAAGTCTCAATTTTTTCTGGCATTTCAATTAACTGTCATGAATATTCCTTTCCACACCACTTACATTGGAATTAGATTCATGTCTGAGGCTCTCCCACCCCCGGTTAGCCCCCCTAAAAGCAGAGATATCCTTTGTAGTGCTAACAGCTACCAAAAATGCCTGGCTGGGGATTACTGCCTAATAAAGAAAGATCCAACATTCCTATACTGTTGGACAGTCAAAACTGCTTTCAAAGGGAAAGTCAGTTTTTTCATCTATTACACACCAAAGCTTCAAAAATCCTTTTCAGTCCACTCAGAAAGATGGTTACAGGATAGCCCACAAAAAATCCAAATGCAACAAAATTGGATTCAGATAAAATTCATCTATTACACACCAAAATATTTACTCGCAACTTCACTGTAATACATCCACATATTTACACAAAAAAAAAAAAAAAAAAAACAAGCTTGCAGAACCAAACACACACACACACACCCACCAAATTTGGAATTATTTAAAATAAACATAATGATCTCATGATATAGATACATAAGACAATAATATTCATTATCTAAAGCATTTGGTCCATGCATTTGCCTACACAACCTAGTGACATTCATCTCCAAAACACTTGAATCAGCTGTAATTGTTTTTGATACTGTTTGAAACACTTAAAAACATACATAAAACTGAGGGCAAAAAATATTCCAATGAAAAGCATAGTTATATCTTTGGAAAACACTCCAGAAATTGAATTGAATCAAAATTTCCTCTCATATTGGAATCGTTTCTTCCCTCCGCCACAACCCTCTAGCCAGTAAAGGAGACAAAATCCATTTTATAAAAGTCGAACACAAATAACATGATCAGGGAAAATTTTCTTTTCTTCATCAGCACCTAATGAGCAAGGGGGGGGGGGGGGGAGGGGAAGGGGGTGAGATTCTGAGACCAGAGATCAGAATTCTTTTTTTTTTTCCCTCTCATTTTGCAATGTTCAAGAAAAATAAAGAGTTACCATTATCATTATTATTATTATTTCAATGAGCACCACTCTTCATATCTGCTATACCTTTGTGTGTAATGAATAAGTCTTTATTAAAAGTAAGTACTCAAATAACATGCACTCATTTATTAACCATAATTAAGTGCAAGCAACCTGCTGCAGCCATTATTTTTATTTTATTATTACTTTTTTTTTTAATCAAATCTGGACTTGTAATAAAACTGTAGAAATGTGGTGGGGAAATGCCTTCTATGTTTTGGTAAAACCCATATGTAAGTTAAGCCTATATATTTCGTGACCAGTGTCCAATAAAGATGCTAAAAAGAAGTAATATATTGGGAAACTAGATCCAATTCCAGCATAGAACATTAAAATGCGCAAATTGCATGCTTCAGGGACTGGCATTCATTCAGAAACCCCTACTGAGAAATAGATCTTTGGTTGTCACAGAAGAACTGTATTCTTACAATTTCCAACCCCTTTTTCATTGTAGAGGTTTAGTATGGTTCTGTGCTTTAATATACTTGCCTGCGCCAAGAACGTCAAAAAACCTGAAAGCCTCCTCCCCTTGCCAGCATACTACCCCATCATCTGTAATCTCAAGCTTGAACCATACATATTATGTACAGAAGCAATTCACAACCAGTTGACGTGGATAAACACGAGCAGTGGGGCTTTAAAGGGATCTTTGCAAAGTGTACTATGAAGTCTTATGTTTGAGCAGATTGGGATACCAATCTGGAGTGATTATGCTCACCTTCATAAGTAACAATAAGCATTGAGGGGTCTTCTAGGCACCGCTCAACATGCTTCCTTGCAGGACAACCTCTCATGCTGCTACATTTATAGTATCCCCTGCACAGAACCAAGCCTTCTTAGTAATCATACATGGTTCTTGAATGTAAAGCTATGCTATGAACAACATTTGAAATGCAAGACACACAATGTTCAGTGCTAGAGAAAAGAATTGAAAATTATGAAGGCCGAAGGAGATAAGCCGAGCATAATGTGGTTCAGATTGAAGTAAAAAAGTGAGCTACTACAGATTAACATACAGCGCTACTGCATTTATTGAAAAGCTGGTGATTAGTCCCTTCTTATTAATTGTGCAGCCTATATTCTGGCAACTTGGTCAAATTGAATGAAATGGTGCTCTGCCAATGTTATTTCAACAGAACCTTGCTCTATTATTCAACCCTTGGTTCAATCACTAGTTTTCAGTCGGATGAATTCAAAAGTGCCCAAGTGAAGCAACTATGGTGGAGTTAATGACAGTCAGTACAGTATGTGAAAGCAGTGTTTCAAGCCAATTCAGTAGCCACTGCCATTCACAATCAGTTAGTGTAAGAAATTCATCCAATGAATCAAGACCAACAAACATTCCATTGTTTCTACTGCAAATTCTGTCCAACTATGATAACACCTACAGAAGCACTGGGAAAAATTGGCAAGATCAAAATGGAAGAGTGAAGTCACAACAACATCAAGTGCTCAGACTTAGATGAATTTTCCATTCAAGTTGAGACTCAAAATAATATTCATCGATGGAAAGTAGGGATGGTTCATCACAAAAAAATTCAAAATCATCGACAAGACCCATCAAGTGTAAGCATAAATCATGTGGTATTCGCAATAAGGGAATGAAAATGTAGACATACCTAGGGTGTGGGGAGCCCTTGATTGGCTTCTGCCCATATTTCCTCCAAGAATATTCATCAGGAGGGATATCTGCCAGCTTGTTACTGATGGCAGGCACCTTGATGGATCTCTTGACCCTAAGTTTCCTATAATCAAAAGCCAACAATTGTTGACAATTAAAATCTATCAAGTAAAAACCAAATGAAATTTATATAGAGACTGAAGCTAACCTCCTCTTGGAGCAATGGCATCTACCACTGCTTCCACATTTGACACTCCCGTCTTCTCCTCGGCCAGAGCACCTCTTCTTGGAAGACTGTTGAGAGTTCCGGTCGGATGACTCAGGTGCACCGATTAAATGGAAGGAATTTCCATCCACACTACCATCCAAGCTCAGAGATGAAATGAAAGATCGGGTGGATGAAATGGTGGGTGTGCAACTAGAGCTATCAAACTTGAGGTTTATACTGTTGCTCCTGCGGTACATCATATCAGCTTGGAATTTCATCTGTTGCTGCTGAAGCTGAAGCCTTTGTTGTTGTTGATGATGTTGGAAGATTTGATACTGAGTAGATGGGGTTTGCTGAGCTAGTTGGATAGGATTCTTAGAAGCCGAAGCCAATTCCAGCGCCGGGTTCTCAAGAAGCATTTTCTGGGTAAATTGTATCTTCGAATTCCTAGCTATTTCGGCTACCTGGACTGGGTTGTCGAGAAAATTAGTAGCTTGGATAAGTTGGACAGGATTGGGTGAAGAGTCAACTTTAGATATTGGGTTGTCAAGGTAGACGTTTTGGGGAATATGAGATTGAAATTTTCTGAACTTTCTAACTCTTGCATGACCCAAACCAGTGCCGAGGAGAGACACAACTCTCTTGAACTTGAACACAGCTTCCCCAGCTTCCACCATCAATTTTCTGTACTGAACCTGATCCTGGGATTGAGATAGGAGGCTAAGGAACTTATGGCATGTCTCTACTGCAGCTTTGTTAGTTTCTTCAACTTCCTCCATGTCTCCCCGATTCAAGGACCAAACCCTAATTCTCTCAAAACTCTAGAAACCCAAAAGAGAAAACATCATAGAACTTGGAAATACTATCTCCAAGAAGCAGATCCCCAAAAACCCATCGTAAAAGAAAAGAAAATTCGAGATGGGTCTCGACAAAAATAAAAGAAATCTTCAAACTTTTTGATTCCTCAGCAGATTTTCTCGTTTGAGAGCGAGACAGGGTTCAAATTAAACTGGCAATGATTAATCCGAAGATCGAAAAAGGAAACTTTAATAAAAGAAAAGAAAGCCATAATAAGTAGATTAAGAAGTTTGTTTAAATAGGTAGGTGGTTAAAATTACAGAGAAAAAGAACAACACCAAAGAAACAAAGAAAGAACAGGGAAGAGGAAGACGTTGTAAGAAACCTAGATTTTTCCATGGCAGCTGCGAGAATGAGAATGAGAATGAAAGAGTAGTGGGGTGTGAAAGAGAAGACTTCTTAGCCGGCGAAGAATTAAAATGGAGAAAAGCAAAACTGGTTCTCATCAACCGAAATTAATATATAATTAATAAAATAGTAAAAACCCAATAATTAAAAGGGAAAGGGTAAAAGATGATGAGAAATGAAATCCCATTTATATCAATCAATTTGAGAGAGATTTCAAACCCCCCAAGAGAGAGACAGAGAAAGGAACAGTAACCCAGGAACAGGAACAGGAACAGGGCCTCAGGGGCCGCATGTAAAACAAGCAGAGAAACAGAGAAAGACAGAGAGGGAAGAAGCTGTATAGCTCAGGCTGGTCTCCTCTCAGAGAGAAAGAAAACTGCCGTCTGTGTTCACAGAAAGGACTCAAAGGAGGTGGGGACCATAAGGACCTTCTGTTATTCCTTTTTATTTTTTATTTTTTATTTTTTAGGGATTTATTAACTCTTCTTCGTTCGCTGGTCTGGTGAAGACTAGAGGGCGGAGAGAGAGAGAGAGAGAGAGAGAGAGAGAGGTCTAAAATATAAAAAAATGATGATATCTTATTATCTGCTAGAAGAGAAGTGGGGCCCACAGGGGAGAAGTGGGGTCCACCAAGGGAGAAAGGATAGAGAGGGGATAATTGGACTAGAAGTAATCATGTTAATGGATTGAATTCGGTCAGATAGTGGCATAGTCATATTTGTATCTGATTATCTTCAAATCGATACGGATAAATATCCTATTAACTTTGGAATCAATTCAGATAATATCCACCAACAGCTGCCTAATGCGGTTGGTGCGCTTAATTTCATGCCCATGCTCATCAGGAGGTCTACTTTGATTAGGATTAGGGTTGAAACTTGAGAGTTCAGTAATTATCCTTTTTTTTTTTTTTTTTTTTATAGAACTACATTTTATTGTATTCCTCTTAATCTTTGATTTTCGTACGTTTTCTATTTTTAATTTTATCTTGTATTTTTTTTTTTTTGGTAAACATCTTGTATTTATTTTAATAGTATATGATTTCATGTATCACAATGCATAAAACAATATATATAAACCAATAGAAAATATATCTTAACAAACTAGGCAGCTTTTGATGGTCCCAATTTTGTTTCCTGGTCTTCTGACTCATCCTCAACAAACTCAAGGATGAGTTAACTTGAACAGGGCAAGTTGTTACCAAAAAAAACAGGGCAAGTCGTATATTTTTTTGGATGTAATAGTTTCCCTTCACCTTGAGGAGGGAGAATTTCTTCACCGATGGGTGTTAGTGAGTATCTCAAAATGTGAAAGTGGAGATATAATCGGTTGGCATCAATCCTAAAAACCTTAAAATTTACCCTTACAAATGAAATTTTAGTGACTCTAGGGTTTCTTGGCATCAATCAATTGAATCGAATCAGTCAAAATTAGGATAAGGCATAATCAATATCGATCTGAATCAACCGATTGACTGAATTCACGATTTTTAGGATGGGCATCAGAAACAGTGAGGTTATTATTGATTTCATACAATGAGGGAGCTTAATAATAACCTAGATGGATGTACTTTTCCCTCATCGAGGGTCAAGGAAAATTTTCTCCTAATTTTTTGGGGAAAGGTTTTTTTTACCATGGTTTACTATATATCTCTACATGGAGGCTTATTTTTTTTTTTTTTTTAATGTAATAGAAAAAATAATAAATAAGAAACCACACGTGAGTGAGCATAAGAAATGCTATTGGTTGAGAGACAATTCTATATTTTTAAATATAAAAAATGTAGAAGAATGAAAGAAACACAAATCTTTGATTCTAGTTGTTCTATTGCTGGGGAAGACATAAATGACCAAACCGACCAAACTCAGCAAGACTTAGTCTTCCAACAATGTTGAGATCTCTCACAACATTGTTGACTTGATTGAGACATCTTTCTTGGTGTCTTGAGTCTTAACTATGGTTTTTATTATGTTTTCAAAATCCCTATCTAGCTTCAATTCTACAAAAAAGAGGGTGGGGGGGATTTTTTTCTCCAAATCCTGAGTTAGCTTTTTTCCCTCCTTGTTATGGATTATAATGTAGAGTAGCTATGGAAGAAACAATAGAATGACCATTAGGGGGTGGTACATGAGGAGGTAGCCTCTAAAGTCTAAATGAATCAATGAGGTTGCTTTCGACAATAGACTTTCTTGACTTGCACCAATCAATAGAATAGTAGGGTAATGACAACATTCGATCATAGGTTTGGTACCAGACCTCTTATTAGAGTTTTCTTTTTTTCCCCATGAAAAGACCTTATAGAGTTTACTCCTTAGATCTAGGAGTTAAATTTTTTTTAATCTTTGCTAAGTAAGCATTTTTTATAATAAGCATATTTAAATTATACATGAGGTACCTAATGTTTAAAGAAACTATGTTTGAGACACCTCATGTTTAAAATGTTATGTTTAAGGTACCTCTTTTTTTCATGTGTCCAACTTTATCCATGATACCTCCTTCGTGTAGTTATCTGACGTCAATGAGTGGGGAGTTTTTGGGAATGACAAATTATCCTTACTACCCTTGCTTGTTCTTTGTTTATTGGAATAAAGAATGACGAGTTTTCCATGATGTGTTGGTTTCATCCTCCAGGCAGAGGAGGTAGTTTGGAGGTGCAGTTGGGGTTGCAAATCGAATTAACAAGGGGTGCAAGAGTTTACAGATTAGAGCTATAGGGGCTGCAATTAGGATGTATTTTCTCTAAACTTGAGGTAGCTCAGTTTTAATTTACCCTAATATCATTTAGGGCAGAAGATCGCTATCAGGCTGCATGGCCCCTACACAAGTGTGGGGCCAATGATGGCATGCACATCAACAGGGATGGGGTTTTTCATTTCAGAGGACGGGACAATCATTTAGTATGGTCATGTGTCTGGGCTCAAGCTGCGCACAACCTGGTGAGGATTTTTTTCCCTATCATTTATTATACCATATCCTTTTTCTTGTGCAAATACCATACCATATGTCTACGCATACCTTTGAAATACATATGTTACATATCTTGTATACTATAAAATATATACTACTTATAGCCACCTTCTTGTAATTCATATTAGGTTACCCTAGACTTAAAACTAATATAAAAGATTACAAGATTTTACAAAACATGACCACCACTTCCTATTTTCCTTTTCTTTTTCATCCTACTTCTCTATTTTTTTTTTTTGGTTCTCACTCACTTCTCACATTAAAAAAAAGGCAAAATGACTTTTGAGTAGCCTGCCTCATTGTGCCACGTGAACATGTATGTGACTATTTTGACGGTTGAATAGAGAGGACAGTTGGATTAGCAACATGCTAAATTTTACCCCAAGTGTATTAGCATGCAACCCCATGACTGTCCATGCACATCTCCGATACTCTGATCAGTATTGTGTATTTTCTTGCTTTTTCAAATCTTGCTTTGGCACTTGACAAACGCTGTTTAGACTGAAACTTGATATGTGAACAAAGGACTTTAGGGCCTATCAATCCATAAAATTTGAGCCTCAATTGAACTACCACCTGATCGATATCAGGACCACTCAGGAAGGCCTTTGTATGGATACTACCCAAGAAATAGGCCCTAAAAAAACCTTCCTATTGGAGCATTATTCTCTTTCTCATTTTTCTTTCTCTTTCTTCTTTTTGGCATTTTCTTTGTTGCAAGAGTCTTGGAATACTCTTCATAGAAAATATGTATAATCTAAATCAAAAGATTTTGGGAGTTTTATGTGAGAAATTTGAGAAGGGAAATTTCTTTTATTTTTTTTCTTAAACAAAAAAGGGGAAAAGAATGCTATCCCGTCCTGTGTGGCATGCAACTCCTGCGTCTAGACTCTAGACACAAGGCCACACGAAATGACTACTATGCCCCCACGAAAAGGCAAAAATCCCCGAGGGCACAGTAATCATTTTGCACAGCCCTGTGTCTAGGTGTAGGAACTGCAGGCCGCACATGGCCAGTTAACGTTCTCTTTCCCATAAAAAAAAAAAAGCAAAGTTATTGGTAAATTAATGTCATAAGATGCCTTACATTGACTTAAAAAACGAATAGAAAAATGTCCTAGGATGCCAAAAATTTAAAATACGTTTGCAAAGCTCATAAGAAACAAACGTAAATACAATCATTAATTGTAGATAAGATATAATTGATGTAGATATAACTACTAGTGAGTTGGTAAGGGTATTATTGGTATGATAAAAGGAATTAAAGCCTCATTTCAAATATCTGCAAATAGCCAATTATGCCCCTAAATCATAGCCAAAATCTCCATTGAACTTGGGCATGCCACTTCAAACGACTCTCTAGCTTATGGCTTATTATGTATCGGGGCTACTCCCAACTCAGCTTTGATATGGTCGTTGTTTACTTTATCCTTCCTAGTTTTACCACACATCCATTTCAACATCCTCACCTCCGTTACACTTAGTTTATCTATATGGCGATTTTTAACTGCCCAACGTTTCACATTATACATCATAGTTGGTTGTATGACAGTCTTATAAAATTTCCCTATAAGTTTTAAAAGAATGCATCGATCACATTGCATTCCAAACGCACATCTTCATTTCATCCATCCTATTTTAATCATGTGGGCAACATCATCTTCTATATCACTATCTTTATTTACGATAGAACCCATGTTTCTAAAATAATCACTTTGAAGAATCTTCCTCTCATCAATATTTACCATCTCCGTACTCATTCTAGTGTGCCTAAAGTTATACACCATATATTCTGTCTTTGTTCTACTTATTATAAGATTTTTTGGTTCCTCCAACCCTCGAAAATGTTGCAGCGTGTGCAGGAAAATCTGCCTAGATGAGAATTTTTTTTTTTTGGGTTAAAAGGAGCTTTTAATTAGTAAGAATATAGAGTTTACAGCCTGTAGTATGTCATACCAGAAGCATCATTCCTTATTAAATTGGAAAGCGCCTCCGGCAGACAATTAATACTAAGATCAAATTCATGTACATGACGCACAAACCCAGTCAAAAAATCAGCACAAGTATTAATCTCCCTAACATGATGGATGAAGCTACAACTACGAAAAATATCACGCTATTCACGTATTTCTTCAAGCAACCATAGCGCTTCCCAATGGGGTTGAAAGGCTCCCACAATCATCTCTCCAAGAGGACAATGGACACCTCTCAAAGCCATTTAACCTCAAGACTTTCTTCCAAATACCAGCCAAGAATATGCAATGGAAAAAGAGATGATCTATGGTCTCCACCGCACCATGGTACAAAATACAAGTGGAATCAGCAACCAAACCCCATTGGTAAAGCTTGCTTTTTGTCGAAAGTGCATCCTTGACAGCCAACCAGGCTATAAAAGAAAACCTTGGCTGTGAGAAAGAAAACCACACCAGGCTGAACCATTCAACTTTATCACCATGCCTTCGAAACATGTCCCAAGCAGTTTTAAGAGAGAACTTAGCATTAGATTAAGGTGTCCAAACAGCAGTGTCCTCCCCAAGCCATCTGTGGACCTTTGTTTGAGCGGTCTCCAGACTCCTCTCTTGCAAGGCAGCATCCAGAAAAGATCCACCCCATTGCTCATTCACATTTCTAAGCAAACTGACCTCATAAAAAATGCTACGCCCCACCGCCTCTGCAAGCAAAAGGCCCGGTTTCATAATTGGACCCTTTGGTAACCATGGATCAGTCCAAAGCAAAGTCCTCTCCCCATTATGAATTAAATACCGAGTGCATCTCACTGCCACCTCCCTCGTCCTTAAAACCTCACGAAAGGTTCCAGAACACTGTGTAGGGACTGGTACTGACCAAATAGAGTGTCTTTTAAGCCACCTCTCCTTAGCAAACTTCACCCAACAAGTACTTTCATCCGCTGCAATGGACCATATATGCCTCATCAGAGTTGCTGTGTTCCAATCTCGCAAAGAGCGCAAACCCAACCCACCTTCATTCTTTGATCGACAAACAATGGACCAAGCAACCTTATGCCTCCCAGTAGAAGAGCTCCCCTTCCAAAGAAATCTTGCAATCATCTTCTCCAAAGTATCAATTGTATATTGAGGAAGACGAAACACATTCAACCAATACGAAATATAACCCATGACTACAGATTTAATCAACACCAATCTCCCTGCAAAAGAAAGGGACCTAGCTTGCCACGAAACCAATTTCCCCTCCATGAAATACAACCTATGGCCACATTTTTATTTCAATAAGGGTTGAATGGTAATTTCATATGCTCTTATGTTTGAACGCACAAAAACCACACAACCAAGCAACATTCTTTTCCCCTAACTAATTATATATACGCCCAAAGCCCTCAACAATGGTAGAATGGATAGTTTTTGGTATCTTAGATTTGGCCCATTTTGGTTGTACACAGCTATTTGTTTACCTTTTAGTAATCAAAAGTGGAGTGTCATCGTGTAACATGATCTTCAACTTCTATTGGTGCAACTGCAATTTGTTCTTTTAAAAAAGAAAACAAAAAATAAAAAAAGTGATTTTTCGTCAAAGTTGTCAAATCCCAACTTCATTCTTATACATTTATGCCAATTGGTCAAGGATTTGGTGATGGTTTTTAAGCTAAGTTTGCAACTTGTAACTTACACTCTTTTCTAACCCACCTCTCTTTCTCCCTATTGCTCTATCCTTATCTATTTTAATTGGAGAAAATTTTTCTTCAACTACTCTTATCTTATAATTTTTTTTTATTGTACGAATGTCTAAAATACCCTTGGCATTATTCTATAATCCAATTATTCAACGATAAAAAATGATGGATCAGATCATGTGTGGGTTCATGTGATAGAGTGATTGGACACCTATGAGTTATATGACCTTTTTCCATTGGCCTAGTTTCAATCCATGTAGTGAAAATGCTTTAAAAATAAATGAAAAAACAAAAAAAACTCTGTTCGGGAGTATGGTCTACGCCAACATTCCTAGTAATCTATCTCTCTCCTCTCCATATGAAAAAACACCTATGCCCCATTGTTTTGTGGAGGAGAGAGTTAGACACATGAGATTACTGATGTAGGCCACACTCCCGTACAAAAAACTACTTCCCTTTAACAATTTATCGGTCATGTTTGTTGATGACCAAAATTTGATCAATGAGATGAATGTAGATACTCCCTCTATGACGCGGACCCACATATTAATCCAAATCCATGTGGCAGAAAGATCATGATAATGGTTCTAAATATTGGTATCGTATGGCCTGAATCAGGCGATACGTACCAGTTTTGCTAGTCAGATACCGATACCGCATCGATAGCATGGTATGGACAAAGGGTAAAATGACCATAAAACTTGTTTTTAAAGAAATTTAGGGGTAATTTTGTCCGATACAGCCGATCCAAACTGATACCGTATCAATATCATATCGGTTTTGTGGGTTGCCAAAACCCATTCCGATATCACTAAAACCATGATCATGATAGAATTCAAATCCACAAATAGGTCATTGATATTTATATTTGGAGACCTTTTTAGAACTAGACCAAAAACTGAACAAAGGAAAGTTATTATGTTCAACTTCTAGAAATAGAAATGGCTTTCTATTCCTTGTTTTCTTGTTTCCAACACAAAATTCTGTGGCCTATAATAACTAGCAAAAGCAGGAGTGAAATAGTCACTCACCTCAACTTCCCTATGGCCTGCTTGCTCCAAAAAGGCCATAAAGTTCATGGTTTTGATCCTTTCTTAACTAGTTTTCACCAAATTAGCAATATGACTAGATTCAACTTCCTATAAGTTCAAAGTTCAAGCAATAGTGGTATAACCATTTCAAACCATTTTTTTTTTCTGTTTTTGGTAATAATTTCTAACCAATTCAATTGTTCAATTTATGCAGTTTTAACATATGGAAAGAGGGGGGGGGTGTCACACTTCCCACATGCTTGTTATAGGAACTGTTTTTGCATTCATTATAACTAATAACAATGGATCAAGTTTTCCTCAAGCCACCGTGAAGGAAGAATATTTCTCTACCAATGGGTATTGTTGCGCTTGAATGGATGCCAGGGAACAATGAAGGGCATTTTGGGACTCCAAAAAATAAGAAGGGATCGATAACAACCCTAGATTTGTGGGTTTTTCTTTAACCATCGGTGAAGGAAAACTTTCTCAATAATCACATTTTCCATTTTTGTTGGGATACAACTTGAACAATGTGGTAGTATTGGTTTAATTTAAAGAGAGGTTGTGATAGACAAAAAATTCATGAATGCCTGTGGTATTTAAAAGTATCTTATTATTTAAATCTTTATTTAGTCTTAAATTTTTTTCTTCTGTTTTGAGAAAAGGAGAGCTATATATTAAATTTGAAAAGAAGAAAAGGAAGGATTAGTATTAATTGATTTGATTAAAATAAAAGAAGTATCTAAATGAAAATTCATTTATTTCTTTTCCTTCAAATAATTTTCAAGAATAAGACAAGGGGAAACAAAAAGATTATAAATCTATCTATGGATTATTATCCTCTCCAATTCCTAAAGTGTGGTAGTGCAGCAATGCTGGGTGGAGATATCGACACTTGGCAGCTGTCGCATCCAACAGTCTATATCAATGAGATCGAACCATTGGATATGACAGCTGTCAAGTGTCGACATCTCCAGCTAACACTGCAGCACTGCCACACTTTAAAGAATTGGAGAGGATACTTTTCCTCCATGGACACTTTAGTAGATGGCGTCAATAAGAAAATCTCTAACATAGAATGGGGGAATTAATCTTTTTCTATGTACTTTGCGTAAAATAACACTGTAATATCATTGACTAGAATGAGCCGAGGAGAAAATTATCAATTTTACGTAAAATAACACTATAATAAAATGCATTATATCACTTATTGTCTTCATATATAATAATATATTATATAACAAAATATGGGTGATATTTAAAGTTTATAATATATATATATATTATATCAATATATATTTTATAGTATAACTTCAAACAGAGTCGTACGAAGCTTAGCGCGAAGCCTCAATCCTAACTCGACCCAATCTTGACTTAGGACCAGCAATTTTCAGTCCTGACCCACCCTCATGACCAAATATCTCAGTCCAGGCTTTATTCGGACTCAGGGCGGACCAGGATGGGTTCGGGCCGATAGGACCAAACTTGCACTCCTAATAGAAGCAATATTTTTTAACTTCCAAAGTGGAGAGTGATGTGGCGTGGCGTGGCGTGAAGATTAGTAACAAATTAAGTCAAAACGAATGCGTTGTGTTTGTCCATTTCTTCCTCGTCTTTATCCTCTTCTTTCTCGTCCTTCAACGATAAGCAAGTAGTGGTGGTGGTCACACTCATAGACCCATTTATGTCATAAATTTTGATTTATTGGACACTATATGTTGGGTTTTATATATAAAAATGGGAAAATAAAGTGAGAAGGAACATGACAATTAAGTTATCAAAATTGACTTAAAAGGTTAAACTTAGATTTGTTAAAGTCTTTTCCAATTAAAAAAGAGGAAGTTTTTATACACGCCGTGTATGAAATCTTTGGCCTAAAAATATTCTTGGTTTTTTTTTTTTTAGATTTAAAAAAAAAAAAAATATGTTCAATGGCCCACACTTATTGCTACGTGACTATACTACTATATTATCGAGAAGGGTAGGGGTCGGAGGGTCGAACTCATCTTGACCTTTCCTGGACATATATTATGCCCAATTGTCTAGTCGCTTGCCATTCAGCTAGAAGCTCATCCCCCTCTCATCTCTCATAATGAAGAAAAAGTTCGGATGATTGTGCTCTATGGCCGAAGCTATAAAGCTAAAGTATTTAAAAAATAGGGAATTTTTTTTGGGGGGGGGGTGGCCCCTATGCGTGCGTGTGGGCCAATGGAAATGTACACTAAAGCATCAACAAGGACGGCATTTCTGTCTTTGAAAGGGCACATGGTGGTCATTTCGCCCATCTTTGTGTCTAGGGGTAGACACCACTCTCCCCTAAAGAGGAGTTCTTTGCTTTGTAACTTTCATTGAGAATGCTATCAACATTTAAAAAATTAACTTTCGCTCATATTGTTCGGGGTCCAGAATATTTTTCTCTTGATCAATAAAAGGGATGAGATGGGGTGGATGAAGAGATTCTCTCTTAACATTGGGTGGAGAAGAACTAAGTCGAATTAAAACAAATATCTGGACCACCTAGGTGTATATAGCTGTAGGGTAATAAAGAGCAAGAAAAGTGTTTCTATGCGCATCCCTAGCTGCCAAAATATATAAAATGACTAGAATAATCCCAAATTCATGTTTCAAATGTGAAAAAGGATTACTACTAGGGCGTGTGTTTGGATAGGTGGTCTAGTCAGAACCGGATCGATTTGGGTTGGTCCAATTCCAATTTTATTATCTTTATTTTTTTTTCTTTAAGTTTGCATTGAAATCTTTAAAAATCAATCTTTCAAACTGAAAATCCAAATATAATGATTCAAGTGTTGTTGGAAATGTGTTTTCAAGTACTTTTCAATGGTGTGAAAAAATCAGAAGTCAGTTTGAAAAAAAAAAATAAAATTTGAAAGTGAGTCCCACAGGAAAAAAAAATGTAATTTTACAATAAGTGATGGTAGATTAATGGAATTGTTTTCAGAATATTTTCAGATGTAAGGATTTTTATGATGAAATACACTTAATCTAAAAATTTGATTGACCATCATTTGACCTAGTCAAGCTTCCTAAGGGTATTTTGATTAGTTTCCTAATTAAAATCCTGGGAAAGTTAAAAAAAAAAACATTATTTGAAGACTACATAAGTCCTCCACAATCGAAAATTGGGCCTTATATGTCGTTTTACAACACTCATTCATCATCGTTGTTCACATCTCTACGACAACAAAATGAGGTGTACAAAATGCTCCTCTTTTGATTGAGATGCTAGAAAACAGTTAAAATAGCAATCAAACATTTTTTCAAGGTAATCGAAAATACTATCAACACCTTGCTCAAGAACACCAGTATGAAAATCCTGTAAATCTTATGGGAAAAACCTTTCTCTGCGATTGTAAGCCCCTGTGCCTAGACACATTGGGGGCAAAATGACTGCCCCCCCCCCCCCCTCTTCTCATGAAATGTGCAAATGATGCTCCACTTGATGCCTGACGTGCTCTCCCAAATCTTATTTACACCAAAGGAGGACTACGTGATCTTATTCTCACGTGAGTATAAAATTTTTTGATAAAATTTATGATTTTATTCTCTCATAGAAAGATTCCGTGGTCATTTTTTCATGGAGTAATAAAATACTTTGGTAAAATTCTTATGATCTTATTCTCAATGTCAAAAACTATGTGATCTTATTTACACAAAACCAGAGAAACATTTGTAACTCAATATTCACTCACTCTTTTTCCTTAATTTTCTTAACAAAAGTCTGTCACTAGAAAAGATGATATGATGCTCTTTTTGCCATATTTTTTTTTCTCTAAAGATCATATTGTATTAACGAAAGTGAGAAAGAATATATACGAAAAAACCTCAAATTGGACAATCGCAATAGAGGACCAAAAAAAAAGAGAAATTCAGGACTTCCACCTTCGACATTGCCATTAGCAAGGAGCCTGGCCTCCAATTAACACTCAACTAAACCGAAACCTAGCTTTCCGGGTACTTTTTTTTCCACATGACAAATGACTATAGAGGAAAAAAAGTAAGAAACTCGCATCAAGGAAAGGCAAGGTTTGAAATGTGAACAAGCATGTTGCTAGTTGCTCCACGTGAGAATCATGTCCTAACAAGCAAATTTAGATTTCTGTCATGTCATCGGCAACCAGAATCTCTCCACTCAACAAAATGTTGTGGATTTTTTTGGAACCCGAATCCAAACACTATTTCTGAGACAGAGAGAGACACTTGGGTAGCTGTCATTTGAAGTGGTGAACAAAGGAGAAAAAGGATCCTTGAGGGGCACCTACAGCTCAAAAAGTAATAGATGGATTGGATATTCTCATACTTTATGAGCTAAAACCATTCACTCATGATGGTTTCAAGCTTTCGAGATAAATCATCTGTGAAATTTTCTATTTTGTGGGTAGCATAGTCATTGCTTTATTTTGGTAATTAAAACCGCATTAGTGGAGTGTTGAGTTAATTTGTTGGGGTATGTTTGGTTAGCCTAATACTTTGTAAGGTGATCACTTATTTGATTCATCTTAAATAGTACGATACAATGTGTGTGTGTGTGTGGATTTAAATATATTGGTTTCTTTAATGGGAAAAGACTGGATTTGTTTTTATTCCTTGCCTTCATTCTTTATATAGTCTATATTGGGATTATTATCTTCTTCAATTCCTAAAGCTCACTAGTGCGGCAATGCCAGGTGGAGATGCTAACACAAGACAGTTCGGACATCCTAGCACTGTCATGTGTCCGAGTTGCCACGTGTTGGCATCTCCACTTAGCACTATCGCATTGCCAAGCTTTAAGGAATTGGAGAGGATAATTTTCCTCTATATATATTGACCCCTTAAGTGTTTGACCTAGAAAATCTAAAAAGAAGAGGATAGACAAGACTAAAGATAATTATAGACAAGAGAACATTCTTACAAACAGCTTCTTTGATCATGGATCCAAGTATGTCTGAAACACCTTTCATTTATATTGATCACATGTTCAAGTGTATATATTCTCTATGCTGTGTTGGATGTGCATTTCATATTCTCATAATCATGATAGTGATATTTAAAGGACCCAATCAAGGGCAAGCGATGGCCAATTTGCCTGAGCCTTTGGATGCATGGGAGAATATGTAACAAGATTGGTAAAGGGGTAAGCATGGATACCCAAATAAAGAGCAATTTGGATCCTCTACTGTCGAGCTGCCCGGCAAGACCGTGCTGCCATGACACGGTGAGACCCACAATGACCGCCTTACCCACACTCAGGCAAGGTGCTTAAGCAGGAGTAGGGCAATCATAGCATGCCTCACCATGTCTTGGCAGCACGGTCCTGCCGGGCAACTTGGCAGTAGAAGATCTGAATCCAAGAAAGAGTCCCATGGCCCCAAAATCAAGATACTTTTGTTTCTCATTCCCAAACAAACAAATATTGTAAGTAATGTTTCAATAAGACCTCTTTTCTTTTCATTTTTTGAAAAAGAATCCACTTAAACGAGGAGCCCAATTTACACATTAAGAATCCTCTTAAAGAGTCGTCAAACACATGATAATAAAAATGGAGAAGGGATTCATGCACGGGACAAAAGTTTCATCGATGACTCATCAAATAGGAGGGTTATTTTGGTATTTCAAAGGGCTTTTTATCCTCATCCAATGGTTCTGTATGCGAATATGCACCATATATGTCCATGCACAATACTTTTTGCCTAAAAATTTATAAGATTATAATATTAGTTAACTATAACCTTGAAAATAAAGCAAAGGAAGAAAGAGTATTAAAAGAAGGGTATTGCAAAAGATTCCCTCTTTCTCCGCTTAACATATGTCTTGCACAGGTTTTTTTTTTTTCCTTAATCATTGTAGACCCTTAATGATGATACCATAACTTGTGCTGTCTTTGGTGTGAGTTGTGACGTGGGGGATTCCTCCTAGGTACACCGGCAGTATGGGGAAGCTTCTCCTAAAACAACAGAAATCAATTTTAAGTAAATCTCTAGTCTGGATGACCCAATCAATGGCATGTGAGATCGGATCAATTTTCACTCTTTGGTTTTGGATACCAGATATCCATACCTTGCGTCTATCATGTTATCTATTTGTTTTATGTATTTTGTCTTCCTTTATTGACATTGGACGCATATGAATGAATACCACTCTTTCTACAATAAGAAAAAAAGTAATAAAGCAGCACAACCACTATTTGTAGGTTGAATACAATACTTAAAACTATTTGTATTATGGAGAAGAAATGTAACTTATAAGGTAGAGAGTGGCCAATTCTAACCACTTGAACAATGGTAGTAGAGGAAAAATTCTCTCCTACAATTCCTTGTCCAGTCCAATTCCCTAGTGCCTATAATAAGAGGGGGTGGACCCCACTCGGGCAAGAGTGGAATGGTCATTGCGCCCCCCCCCTTGTTAGGGGCACTAGGGGAACTGGATTGGGCAGGGAATTGCAGGGGATAAAGATCCGGTAGTAGTGGCGGCAGCAGGTGATGGTCTCACGGGTAAAAAAAACAAAGAAGAATTATTGGGCACTATTTGTTTAATTTTGAAAAAAAAAAAAAACAACAGCATCACGCAAACAGCCAAAGGTTTTTCACAAAATATAAAGAAAAATCAATTATGAAAAGGGAAAAAGAAGCCCATGACGCTAGTGTGTTTATTCCTGCATAGGTCTTCTTATATACCACCCTTAGACCCCACGCACTCTCTCATTATATGTACTCTGTTGGACGATTGATCACCTACTCCCTCATTGGTGGGAAACTGCACTTAAATTGATCTGATATTATTTTGGTTAAACGAACTTTCATCAATGCATACTATCAAAAGGGGAAATTAAGGTTAAATAACTTAAGGTTGGATTGCCTCTTCCCTACCTAACTACATTCATTAACATGATTTTGGGGCAATTCTAGGGTTTTTTCAAGGTTGTTGCCCTTTTGATTGAGAACGCAATATAATATAGTTTGGGGGTGGGCATATACATGTGGTTTCATTCTCTATTGTGAAACTAGGATTATATATTTTCTTTCACATTTAGAACATCATCTGGGATTGAATCAAAGCTAAACAGACCACAAGAGACTTACCATAAAAATGAATATAGTGGGATTGGAGTGGTGTTTTTTTGTCTCAGTTGATTAATACAAAAGTATTAATGGAAGAAAAAAACCGGCACATGATTGTGGTCTACATGTCCTCTCACAAGTTTTTTCTCATCTTTTTTCATTTAATGACGTGAGTCCCCTTATATACGAATGAATCAACACCTATCGAAACTCCTCTCCCGTTCTAATCATGTATGACGTCAATGTAGGGAGCAGCGTGTCGATCCCTCTCCCAACATTAATATAACAGTTTTGAGGTTTTCTATATCTAATAGGAGTCCAAATTGATCTTGACTTACAATGTCTAAAAATGTATGTAAAATGTATAGAATGTTTGAATTTTCTTTGTTGCTTTTTTTTAGGATTTGAGAGAACATATTAGGGTTTATGAATTTTCAAGTCTTGTGTTCAGATTGAAACTTGAGCTTGTTGCTTATAGTACTATTTCTCTTCACTCTCACAATGAAGAAAAAGATGAGATTGTGTCATGTGTACAAAGCTTTAAAGACAAACAAAATCTGTTTCTGCTTTGTTACTTTCCCTCTGAACTATAACCACTCCACTAGTTGTTAGTTCTTCATAATTAAGTAAGATTTTATTTGGAAAATACCTATGCAATGAGAGAGATAATATTTAAGAAACCCTTCTGACTTTTCCATTGAAAATGAAGACAAGAAGCATCTATCTTTCACTTTTACTTTTTAATAGTGAGCTTCCTCTTCTCAGATGGGTTTATGTTTTTGGACAGTTTTGTCACTTTTTTTTCTTATTCTTTGTCTTACAACAAAAGCCTTTCATTAGAAAAAAGATGACTCTTTTGGCTACATGACATGATAATCAAGGGCTATTGGTAGAATATTATCTAAAAAAAACAAGGGTTATTGGGAAGAAAGTAAAGCAAAAAAGCCTCTAGTGCAGCAAGGAAAGGCATGGTGTGAAACTGTATGAACATGCATGGCTGCCAGCCCACTTGACTAGTCTTTTTTTAGTTTCTGATTGTGAGAATCATGTCCTTAATTACAGGCAAACCTGTATTCTCTTTGTTTCACCGGCAACCAGAATCTCTACACCTCAACTGAGAAGATTGAAAGCTTTTTTGTGCCCCAATCCAATAAAGGCTTTCTTTATGAGAGAGAGAGAGCAACTGAGAAGATTGAAAGCTTTTTTGTGCCCCAATCCAATAAAGGCTTTCTGTCTGTGAGAGAGAGAGAGAGAGAGATCCACTATAAAAGCAGTCATTTGAAGAGGTGAATAAAAAAGAACATACCCACGAGGCTCTCGCTACTGCAGGGTCTGTGGGGAGAGCCTGGATTGTGTCGTTGTACAAGTATCATCCAAGACCCTTCAAAACTACTCACATGGAATCCACTATGGGACCCACAGGATGAGTAGTTTCCATGTGAGTGGCCCTACAGGGCCTTAAACGTTACTTGTAGAAGGACATGGTCCGCTCTCCTCTGGGGAGGGTCATAATGAACGCAGCCTTACCTTACCCATGTTTTCGTAGAGAAATTATTTCTAAATTCGAACCACTGATCACTTGATCACAATGGAGCAACCTTACTGTTGCACCAAGACCCGCCCTCTATTTGAAGTGGTGAATAAAGAAAAACAAAAAGATCATTGGGGGCTCCAAAAGTAATGCATGGATTGGATATTCTCATACTTTGGAAGAGCTAATTAAAACCATTAATTCACTCAAGATAGGTTCAGGTTTTAGACATAAACCATGATCATGATGGTGATGTATTGATGAGAGGAGGCCCCAATCAAGGGCAAGCGATATTTGGCCAATTTGGATGCATGCATGGATGGGAGAATATACGTACGTAGCATGATTGGTAAGGGTACCAATTGGGCACAAAATCAAGAAAATGCACTTTCGTTTCTCATTCTTTCCCAAACTTTCATATCATTAATAAGAGTTCACTTTTGGTAAGGGTACCAATTGGCTTTAATGTTTTTTCTCTTTTCAAAGGCAAAAGAGAACCCTACAAATTAAACGAGGAGGAGCCCAGTTCACTAGGACACTTTTGGGTAGGGAACTAGTAATCATACACACACAAATCTTTTCTTGCTATTAAAAGTTGGGTAAAGTTAATAATCTAAGTTATTAATATTCCTTACCCTTAAAAAAGTGATCAACAGTCGAAAATTATTTAGAGTTGTCATGTACATCCATGGGAGATGTTGATTGGGATCCTACAAAGATTGAATAACAACAAGAGAGTCAGATTCAGTAATACTATGGTATAAATCATAAGCCACCCGCGTAGGATAAGGTAGTGCAAAGTGCCAGGGGCTTAGCAACCAAATTTATGGTAATGCCGAAATTAAAAAAATAAAATAAAAGAAAGGCATACCCAATGCACAAGGCTTCCACCACTGTGGTAATGCCGAAATATTCAAAGAAAACATATGATATAGTGCTTGCAAAGTCACAAATGAGGCTTCCAATACCATTGCGATCAGGACTTGGTTTTGTAGATCCATCCATATTGATTTTAAAACATCTTGGCAGGGGAGGGTGCCATGTTTCAGAGAATGGGAATAGAAGGTGAAGAGTGTTGTTGGCCATAATGGACAAAGAAATTCGTCAGTAAGGAAAGTGGTAGAAGAAATGAGGTGAACTTGAGAGAAAGGTTTTGGATTGAAATAGATAATTGTTTCCTGCTTTCCATATATATGCTCTATAACCAAATTGGGAGATATTTTTTTAATTTCGCAGGACAATTTTTATTGACTCATTTGCTGAAGAAATCATGAAGAAAAAGGAATTACATTGAGGGATGCTCTCTGATTTACATTGTAGAATTGCGTTTGGATGCAATGTTTGCATCTCTAACTCTCTCTCCTTTTGGTTAATAACAAAACCCCATTCCCCAACGGCCAAACCCCACCCCCAAAAACAAGCGCTCTTGTTTCTTATATTTTAAGTTTTACTACAAAATAATTGGGAAAATGTTCTCTGTGCCGCAGCGCAGGTTGCGCCCAGGCACATGAGCAGCCTGTGCAAGGGGCAAGGTGGTCATTACACCCATCCCCATGTTCCTGGGCGCAACCTGCGCTGCGGCACAAAGAACAGCACCCATAAGAATAAATCCACTAAAGTGTGTGCAATGCACGATCTTTAAATTAAACCTCTATCGCAGAATTGGCAAGCATTACAATTTTAAATAATGCAGAATTGCTCCCTTTTGTACCTTAGAATTGAAGAATGGGGCTAGAGTCCAATTCTCAATTCTAGCCTAATTCTAAGAATTGGCTTCCAGATGTAATTTAGAACTGAAACCAAAGGTGGACTCTGTAGGGGCTTGCAAGAGAAAACAATTCTCGCCTCGCCAGAGTTGCTCTCTCATGCACCATGGTGGTTTTGAAAATACCCCTTTCACTGATGCAGCACGTGTGTTCTATATTTGTCCCATATTTTGGAGCTATTTAAGCTCAGGTTTATGTCCAGAATTCTCAACCCCCCCCCCCCATTCCTCCAGTTTTGTGGGCCATATTCTGTTATTATTTAAGCCCACAAACCAGGCACTGTTTGTAGCCATCGAACATCCCAGAGGAGGAGAGCTGCTGTTGAAATCTTTAGTTTCTATTTCTGTTTTCAGAGAAATTTTTTTTCTAGTTAATGATAATGGAGATCGTCTTCTTTACATTCCAGTATGACAATGTTCGATTTGTAATTGAAAAAGCCTTCTGTAAAGGTACAAAAAACAACACGGTTACTTGTCATTTCTCAATTGCATCAAATGGCTCAACAAAGTAGTAATAGAAGTCATCTTCTCCACCTCCAAAAATTTTCCCAAACCTAGATTCCTCTGTATCCAGCACTTACTGTTTCCTTCCCCTTCCTTTCTTGCTAGGCTGCACTTCTGCTTGTTCTTTTCCTGAAACTTCTGTTATATCCGCTACAGAAAAAGTTCAATTGCAGAGCAATCTCAGGACAAAATTCATGAAATCCACATTTGACATCGTCAATCAATACAGAAATGCATAGAAGTGCACAGCTCCCGGGCTATAGTTACAAATAACATAAGTATGAAGAATAATACCATCAGGACCCCGAGCCATCAGGGTAAAGAAAATGTTGTTGAGCTTCTCCATCTTCTTAGCATCCTGTGCCTGATCGGTCTTAAACTTGAGGCACTGGAAAGACAGAATTCAGACAACATGGATAATACCACTGAAATGCACAATGGAGACACTATAAGAAAGAATAACAAAAGATAAAACTTGCAATAACGAAATTCATTCAAGAGCAGTATGGTTCAAATAAATAGCTCTACCATAAGAATCAAGAAAGCATGTGAGCTAGATGAAATCAACTATAACTATGCCTGTTGTCATGACTATTGTTCTCAAGAGTTGCAAATGGTCATGTATAAGTGTATAACAAGGACCTAGGACAACAACAGTCCAGCACAAAAGATTGATTACTGCAAGTTGAAAGCTTAATATTGGACAGTTTAAGGCCAAAAGTGACCTTGGCTGTAGTGAGAAAAGAACGAGTGCTCAAGACTTAATCGATAATTCGAAATATGAATATGTAGCAGACTCCATGTAAAACCATTGTCCTTTCATGACAATGGCAAAATGGCATGAAGAACCAGAGAAATATGACTATGCCTACAAGTCAGAGAAAACCATGTACAGGCATGAACATCAACTATGAAGATAGATTCAAGAGTTCAGTTGTTCTCTCCAAGTTCTTGACTTTAACTGAAATGAGAAAGCCTGCCATGTTTACCCAACAGACCAAAACAGAGACCACCATGGATGACAATGTATTAATTGGACATTTGGACCTGATCATAATAATGAACATTAAATTATATAACAGCAACAAATCGAGGCATCTCAAACAACACAATCCAAAACCATGTTTTCAGGACCAGATTTGTACACTTTTCATATGAACTAATAAATGTATGGGGTTCTACAGTTGGCTCTTGTCCCATTTATCAAATCTGGCCATCCTGGCTACACAAACCACAAACAACCTGAAGTAAGTAGTTTTACCCATAGCTTATCTATATAGAGGTAAACTTGCACCATGATGGTCTTTTAGCTCCCATCTCAAGGATATAAGATTATAAGAAACAATAATAGAAGGCCATATGCTCATCTAACAATAGTTTTTTGGATGATTTCAAAGCAAATAGAATGGATGATAGAATGCCTTCATCTTCCATATCATAATGTAAGACAAAATATCTTTGCAGCTTCTCACCTTCATCATGCAAAATCCACATTTATATTCATATGGGAGTTACCCATTAATAATAATGCTGTATACTGACATCCACCTTACAACCAATGCCTATCCTGTCCGCAGAATCAAAGATACATGACATAGGTTATTCGAAATGATCAATGGAACCAGAAGCTGCAATGTTCTCCCCACCCCCACCCCACCCTCCCACCCCCCCAAAAAAAAGGGTTTCTCAATCCAACACCATATCATAGGAACAGTTCCAATTTTCCCATACAATTAAAGGTACATGTCATAAACTATCCAAAATGATCAATGGAACCAGAAGCTGCATGTCCCAAAAATTTGCTCAATCTAACACCATAACATATCAACAGTCCCAAATTATCCCTTGGTATATAACACCACTGAGGTGTATGTATCAAGACCTAGTTCCTTAATTCCATGAACTGCCATAAAATACAACAAATAGATGTCCACAATTCAAATCTCCAAGCAATGCACAGATTTCCAAAATCAAAGTCTTGAGATAATTCAGCTGAATACGTACAAATAAAAGGATGAATAAAGATCTCTAGGAAAGCACTACGACAGTGATAGCCAGTAGGTAGCACAAGGGCAAGTTCAATATTCACTAAGACCAACCACTGTGAGTGGAAAATGGGAAACTCTAGTTTTCCACCGCTACTACACCTTTTTCTTATCTATATAAAGTATAGGAAAATATGTTCCTGAAAATTAGCCATTCTTTATTTTTACTAGTTCAAGAGAGACCCTTTCTGTTCCCAATTACACAAAATAAAGCGAGAACATATTGATGGTTCGTAAAAAAAGACCTAATTCCTTGATTGATAACTACTCCGTGATGCAATCAATACAGTAGAAGAGAAACAAATTTACTGAATTCAGAGCAGGAGCACATAGAAAATTTTAATTAAGGAAAAACTCGGAAGAAGAAAGGAACAAGTGATACCTCTCGATTATCAGTGACCTTGAGAACCAACTTCCCATCGCAATGCCTATACTTCATTACATATCTTGACTGTTTCCGAGATTCAACGAAGAAAACAAAAAAATTCAGTGATTGATACTTGGAGGAAAAGAGGGAAAAAAAAAAGGGAGAAGAACATACAGATTGAGGATCCGCACGAAATAACTGTATAGATCTCTCGACGAATTCATCCCAAGAACTGATGTACACCATTTGACCTAAAAAAAATTTGGTTAAGGATACAAACAGAAGATTTCTCGATGATAGTGTGTGAAGGAAAATGTTCTTCGTTTTTTCTCGCTGTTGTTTCTGAATTCCGAGTTTCCCGATCGAACAACAGCAAAGAGGTAACATACGAAAAGAAAATACATTTTAAACTGTTACATTGCTAGGGTTGGGCTGGGCTGGGCTGGAAGTAGCCCAGCCCAACTTGACCCAATCTTTTAGTTTTGTTTCATTGATTAGAGCCCAAGCCCACGACCAAGCTCCGATTTTATCACACTGACTTTCAGGCCCATGTGGGTTGCTCAGGGTTCTGACCTAATAACAGCATATGGCTTTAAAATTTTGGAAGTTTCCTTTTGTTTTATTCTAACATAGCATAGAAAGTAGCAGATGTAAAACAAATTTGATAACTAATTATCCTTCCGTTCTTATCGTGTGGATCTAAGTAATTTTCCCAAAATTGAATAGAAAATGAAACACAATCCCTGTAAAGCGGGTTCTGGCAGATACAAAATCCTTGGCTTTCCTATTTATGAGGAAGTACTATGCGCGCAGAGGATATGGATATTACGAACCGTTAGTTTGACTTTTTTCTGGTCCATCTCCTGGGCAGATCCATTTTCCCAAGTTCCTTTAATAGAGGGGGCAGAAATGACCACCCTACCCCTGCCCGAACACATTGCCTGGGTGGGTCCACCCCCTCTATTAGAAGAACTTGGGAAATAGAACGGGCAAGAAATGGAGCGGATAAAAATACTGTTAGTTTCCTATTTACGAGGGTGTTGGTAGTTAAAGAGACCAAGCCTTACACACCCATTTCCTTCGTACCTATATGAAATCTCCCTCCTCTGCTCAGCAGGAGAAAATTTTGGGTTCATTTGAAGAAGTACACGGATATGTTTAATAATTTGAAGCTTCCTCTTCAAGGTCCATCTCTCTCTCTCTCTCTCTCTCTCTCTCTCATATTTCTTCCGTTTTGTTGAGCAGGATTGCGGTTTGAATCGTTTCTCTCTCATGCAACTCATGCCCTTTTTCTTGTCCTTCTTCATCAATTAATGAGACACAAAAGACTTTCATAACCTCTTCGTTGCTTTTTTCCTTTTTTTTTAATTTTTTCTTTGGGCTTATCTTATCTATAAAACTTGTCTTATATTTGGGATTTTCTTATCGATACACATCAAAATAGGGGTTTTATATGGTTTCGGTGTAAACAGTTCAGTTGGTGCAAGTTTGCTGAACCGTTTAATAAACAGTTTTACATGTTAAAACTGAAACCATTTATAAACGGTTTCGATTTTGTAAGGTTTTTTAACTTTCACTATGGCTATGATATTTTGAAAATTGATTTTTATTTTGCTATAGAAATCTAATGCATTGCATCACTTGGTAGTCTTATGATATGAAATTCTTTGTCTTTCCTTGCTTTTGCTCCAATATTTATCTCTAAAATATTAATTGATTTATTTCATCTCATATTAGTAAGTTTCTATGCTCTCTATTGATATTCTTGTTTCTATTCTCTCTGGTGATGTTCTTAATTGAAAATGACCTAGGTCATGTATAATTGTTGGTTCTTCCATTCTTGATTTATCAATAAAAGTTTTTCAACTCTTGCTCTTTATATTTTCAAATAATTTTTGTTCTATATATATTCACTAACAGGTTCAACTACGTCTTAGTTGATGTTGAGGTTCAACTACATCTGATGTGATATTGAGACTCCAATATTGGTCTAAGTCTTCCTGGAATACATAAAGTGAAAATGGTTGGTACTCGGATGCTAGAGTTTCCACAATACTTTTGCAAATGGGCTTGAATCAATTCAAAACGTGGTAAAACAGATAAGATTTGTATTGGATCTACATGAGCTAAGCCACCAAATTGCAAATAGAAGAAAGAAAATTTGCAAACATGAATGTTTTTGAACAAGAAAAAAATGAAATGAATATCTGGATATTCTTTTCGCAGTCTTCTACAACCATTTTCCTACATGAGTTTTCTGCTTCTTCACACCTAATTTTGTTATTAGCTTTATCTATTTACTGGGCTTGCAAAAGAAGATCAATGCCTACCCTTGAAAATTCAACAATATTGAAGAATGCATACCTTTTTTATTACTGGTCAGCCATTATTTCTTGCATGGGTCTATCTTTCTGTGATCTTTTCCTATGTGTGTTAAACTACCTCTCTGGTTATAGACATGGCATGTCTAATCTAAAGCGTGTTATTCAATTGGATTTCTCATTCAGAACACTCACTTGGTTTGTGATCTCTGCCTACTTGCATATCCAGTTTTCTCATTCAAGTGATCGCAAGTTTCCCATTCTTCTAAGGATTTGGTGGGTCTTTTACTTCCTAATGTCTTGTTCCTATCTTATTGTACATCTCTGCTTTTATTGGAAACATTCTTCCATGCTATTCCTGTTATGGGTCTCTGATGTTGTATCCATTGTTGGTGGTTTGTTCTCTTGTTATATTGGATTGTTTGGCATGGGGCGCAAAGATGAAGATATCCATCTTTTGGAAACTCTTTTGAAAACTAGTTCCAATCAAAACAATGTTGATGATAGACACGAATCAAGTTCCAATGGAGAGAATGAAACTCCTTATGCAAATGCTAATCTTCTTAGTATTTTTACTTTCTCTTGGATGGGTTCTTTGCTTACAATTGGGAATAAAAAAACACTAGACCTTCAAGATGTTCCTCAGCTTTCCAATTGTGATAGTGCCAATGCAGTCTTTGCTTATTTTATAAATAAACTTGAATCAGATGGTAATGGCAGTGGAAATGTTGGTCAAATAAGTGCACTCAAGCTGGGGAAGGCTTTGATTCTCTCAATGTGGAAAGAAATTGTATGGACAACTCTATTTACCCTTGCATACTCATTAGCTTCTAATGTTGGACCATACTTTATTGATGTCTTTGTTCAATATCTGAATAGCCCTCATCAACTTAGATATAAAGGCTATGTGCTAGTGTTTATTTTCTTTCTTTCAAAGCTCATAAGTTGCCTCTCAGATAGGCACTTGTCCTTTCTATCACGAAAGATGGCAATTAGAGTCCGTGTTGCCTTATTTGCAATAATATATAAGAAGGGTCTCAGGCTTTCAAGTCAATCAAAGCAAAGCCACACTAGTGGGGAGAATATTAATTTGTTGACTGTTGATGTTGAGAGGACTGGACTTTTCAGTTGGTACTTGCACGATTTTTGGAGGTTGCCTCTTCAAGTTGTTCTATCATTATTGATCTTGTACAGGAATCTTGGGCTTGCTTCACTTGTAGCTTTTGTTACCACAATGATTTTTATGTTAGCAAATGTTCCACTAGGAAAGCTACAAGAGAGATTTTAAGAAGAATTGATGGATTCAAAGGATCGAAGGATGAAGGTGACATCTGAGGCTTTGAGGAATATGAGGATTCTGAAGCTCCAAGGTTGGGAGATGAAGTTCTTGGCTAAGATAATTGAGCTTAGGAACTTTGAAACAAAATGGTTAAAAAAATTACTTTATACGTCAGTTATGACTGCCTTTTTTTACTTGTCAGCTCCTATGTTTGTATCCATGGTTACTTTTGGATTTTGTATCCTTATGAGAATTCCACTAGATTCTGGGAAGATTCTATCTGCACTTGCAACCTTTGAGATACTACAAGGGCCCATCTATATTCTTCCAGACTCAATCTCCATGGCAGTTCAAACTAAAGTTTCCCTCAACAGGATAGCCTCATTTCTCTGTCTCGATGATCTTCATCCGAATATAGTACATAAGCTTCCAAGAAATAGTGACAAAGTTGCAGTTGAGATAATCAATGGAAATTTTTCTTGGGACCTTCATTCTCCTAATCTCACATTAAAAGATCTTAATTTTCGCGTGTACCATGGTATGAGAGTAGCTATTTGTGGTTCTATTGGGTCAGGCAAGTCAAGCTTACTTTCATGCATATTGGGGGAAGTACTTAAGGTATCTGGAACCATTAGGTTAAATGGGACGAAGGCCTATGTTTCACAATCACCTTGGATACAAAGTGGCAAGATAGTAGATAATATATTATTTGGTAAGGAGATGGATAGTGAAAGGTACGAGATGATCCTTGAAGCATGTTCATTGAAAAAGGACCTAGACTTGTGTCCCTTTGGAGACCAAACTATCATAGGGGAGAGGGGGATCAACCTGAGTGGCGGGCAAAAGCAAAGAATTCAGATTGCCCGTGCTTTATACCATGATGCTGATATTTATCTACTTGATGATCCTTTTAGTGCCGTGGATGCTCAGACATGAACTCATCTTTTTAAGGTAACTACTCTTTATCCTCTACTTCCAAAACTTTCTTTGATGAAATTATCTTGAAGCTATACATATCATAGCTTACATCACAATTTTGTTCACTAGAAACTGAGTTTGATCTCAAAAGTGATCTAAGAAAAATGAAATCAAGGTCATTAAACAAACAAGACGTACATTTACATGATATTTGAGAATGCATATTCTTGCATGAAACCTATGGTTTGATGTTATTCATCGATAACAAAAATAAATTATATTGATAGATTTATTATTTGTCTTTTTTAAGTAACTATAAATTCTTTTTGAGTTCCTAAATGTGAAAACTTGAATTTTTGGTGACAGGAGTGCTTGTTGGGATTATTGGGTTCAAAAGTAGTAATATATGTTACCCACCAAATAGAGTTTTTACCTTCTGCTGATCTTATCTTGGTGAGAACATGCCATCTTTCTTTCTAGTTTCAAGTCCATAAACCTAGTTTGAGAATGATTATTTTTATCTTCTCTTGTTTGGTAGGTTATGAGAGATGGAAGGATCGCTCAAGCAGGAAAGTACGACGAAATTCTTAGTTTAGGAACTGACTTTATGGACTTAGTGGGTGCACATAAGAAAGCTTTGGAAGACTTTAATTCTGATAAATGTGGGGCTACTTTGGATAATTTAGATAATAATGATGAAGATGATAATATATTATGTGGTGAAAAGTTTATTCAAAAGGATGAGGAAAGAGAACCTGAAAATAACATAATAGAAAAATCAATTGGGCTAGAAGGACAACTTGTCCAAGAAGAAAAGAGAGAAAATGGTGGAGTTAGTCTTTCAATTTATTGGAAGTATCTTACCACTACATATAGAGGGGCTTTTGTACCATTGATATTGCTGGTACAAATTTTTTTTCAGTTTTTACGAATTGTCAGTAGTTATTGGATGGTATTGGCTACTCCCATTTCAGAGGATGTGAGACCTCATATTAAAGGACCCATTCTAATCTTTGTTTATGCTGGTTTGACCCTTGGAAGCTCTCTTTGTGTACTTATAAGGTCCATTCTCATTGTAACTGCTGGATACAAAACAGCCACTCTACTCTTCAACAAAATGCATTGGTGCTTTTTTCGTGCTCCCATATCATTTTTTGATTCTACTCCAAGTGGAAGGATTCTAAATCGGGTCAGTATATATGTTTATCTACTCTTGGGATCCAAACACTCTTATTGTTTGATCACCGAAAAAATCTATATAATTTTAGATTTTAAAATCTATATTTATATACAGGCATCCATAGATCAAAGCGCAGTTGATACGGCTATTCCACATCAATTTGAAGAATTCCTTATCTCAATTATAGGATTCATAGGAACTATTGCAGTAATGTCACAGGTTGCATGGAAAATACTAATTGTTTTTATTCCGATGACTGTGGCATGCATTTGGTACCAGGTATATTCTATATCCACCTCCACTTATCATGATTAAAATTTCAAATCAAACTCAATCATATTTCCCCATAGTTAAATGTCCATAATACAATTTATTTTAAGCTTTATTTGATCAGAGAACTTTGAATTTTCTTGTTCACACAAAAATTTAATTAGTAATGAATGAATATTACTTAGGTGTGAAAGTAGTGATTTAAACCTTAATATTTTTCTTATATTTATAAACAATATAAGCACGAAGTCCATTTTTTTCAATCACACTTTTTCATATATATGAATGCAAAGTTATAGCCTTTTGCTTACCAAATTTTTTTGAGAAAGAACAACCGCACAAGACCAATATTATCAAAGTTCAAAGTGAATCTAAAGTGACATGGTTGTACTTTGATATGCATAAAGTATTTTAGATATGCATGGATAAAAATTTAATATGGCCTATTAGGTCTATTGGTAGCTCTGTTAGCTGGAGCTGATACTAAAAATATGTTAATAATTAATAGAAGATTGTGAATAATAAATTAACAAATAATTTCTCATTTTTGTATTAGCTAAATAATAAATCAGCTAATAATTGTGAAAGTAAATTAGTAGATAAGTTTAAAATGATAAATTAGGAAGAAATTTTAAATTGTTAAATGGTAAATTAATAAATAATTCTCAATAACTAAATATTAAGGATTAAAAGAAAATATCCATTCTAAGGCCTGCCTAAAAGTCGTCTTAATGGTCCAACAATTTCAGATCCTGTGGTGGGTTGCTTAGCCAAACCGATCATAGGATAGTTGGTTCACTGTTTGGATTAGTCATGTGTCAAGTTTTGGATCCAATCTCCATTGTATAACCCACCATATTAAGACTTATACCCTTATATTTTCAATGATTGAACTGAAGTGGCTGAAAGTTGCAAAATTTGAATTCTCAACCAATCAAGACTCAAATTTAGTAGAGAGACAGGTGGTGATTTGGAAAACCCACATCCACAAGACTTTAGCCCTAATGACCTGCTACGTGGCTGATAATTGGGCAATCACGGAAGCTTATCTAGGTGGACACTTAAGAAGTGGTACGTATTATTAATACAAGGGCGAATCACGCATTGTTATAGAGAGGGTAATGCCACGTTGCAGATGCCCTCGTCAATCGTGCAAGAAATTCCAAAACTTCGAGAACCGGAACGGATCCCCTAATCTCATTGCTCATACTATTACGTGAGAAGCTTTGGGCAGCCGTACTACCGCCTCTCCAAACTCCAAGCAGCTGATGCCGCTACGATCTTGATTGTACTTGTAATTGGTTGTTTGTGCTCTCAAGCCACAACAACAAATGTTCAATTTTTTTATTTTTGTAATTTTCATCTTACTTTCAATATATACTTGCCACAAAAAAAAAGCATTATTAATTAGTTGATAATTTCCAATGGAAAATTCTTGTTCTTCTTTCCTTTCCATCTTTCTTTTAAACTTCCCTTATTTTCTGTCTTTCCTTCACATCCCTCTTTCTTTCCTAAGAGTGGCTTGTGGAATACGCTTAATGTTAAGTTTGCAAAAACATTGCACTTAGCCTAAGTACCCAGGTCGTACTACACTACAGTTTTATGCTAAACTGGAAATTCATGTGCTTTTGACGATTGTAAATAAGGCCATACTGTCTAGTCCATCATTAGAAAATTTAGATTTAGTGAAAAATTGAATATAGATATATGCAATTATTAATTGAATTTGAAATTTAATCATACATTAAAGTTCCCTAAGAAAAAAAGAACTGGATACCATAAAAATTTTGGGTATAATTATGTTCATATTCAATTAACTTTTATTACAGAATTTGAGGATAAAAATTTCAAGATATAGTCCACATAAAATATAATTATATATAGGAGAAAGGTCCGTTGTGGGGGAGCATGGCCCTTGCCAGCACGGAGGTCAATGAGAAGGGGCGTAGAGGCATCTTGGTGGGCAGAATTTTCGGCTTTCATAGGAGGTGTGGCGGTTTTTGCCCCCACTATGTCTAGGTGTGGGCAGTACACTCCCCCACAGAGCACTTCTCTCTCTCTCTCTCTCACTCTCTCTCTCTCACACACACACACACACACACTCACACTAACCTTTACTCAGTTCACATCAAGAAATCTCTCCAAAAAAAAAAAAAGGGCTACATCCTTTACTCACTAACCATACAGTCATTATATATATATTTTACATTATTCCTAATTTTCCTTTTTGTATGAACATTGACTTGTAGCAATACTACACATCCACATCACGAGAACTTTCACGGCTAGCCAGAGTGTGTCAGGCTCCAATTATACAACATTTTGCTGAATCTAGTTTAGGCTCAACCACTATCAGGTGTTTCGATCAAGAAGAGAGGTTTATGGACACAAACCTCAAGTTGGTAGATGGGTATTCTCGGCCCAAATTTCATCTCTCTGGTGCAATGGAGTGGTTATTCTTTCGCATGGATATGTTGACATCTATCTCATATGTAATCTCTTTGGTTTTCTGGATTTCAATACCAAGGGGAGTACTCAATCCAGGTAAATGGTTGAACTTGAGATCATATAAAATCATCTTTTAGGGAAACCATGATTGATGGCTAACATGAAAGCATGATTTTGAATTAATTTGGTTTTCTTTGTTCTCTTGAAGGTGTTGTGGGTTTAGCAGTCACATATGGGCTTCAATTTAGTCTACATGGGGTCGTATGGGATCTTAGCATACTTGAGAATAAAATCATATCCGTTGAGAGAATTTTGCAATACACTTGCATCCCTAGTGAACCCCCTCTATTGGTAGAACAAAATAGGCCAGATTGTGAATGGCCATCACAAGGAAAAGTTGATATTGTTGACCTAAAGGTAATCCTCCATCTAGATTCCTTAAGCCTTTATCTCCTAATTTCCTCATTTTATGGAATGGACCCTCTAAAGCCTAATATTGCTACACATGCCTTCATGCTCTTATGGGATTCTTCTTAGATTCGTGATTTGATTAATTAATATGTATGTAGGTCCGATATGCCCCACATCTTCCTCTTGTCTTGCGAGGTCTCACGTGCATTTTTCCTGGAGGAATGAAGATTGGCATCGTTGGACGAACAGGAAGTGGTAAATCAACTCTTGTACAGGCTCTCTTTCGCATGCTTGAACCTACATCCGGTCAAATTTGGATAGATGGTATCGACATCTCCAAGATTGGTCTTCATGATTTACGATCACAATTGAGCATAATCCCACAAGATCCAACAATGTTTGAGGGGACTCTAAGAAGCAATATTGATCCACTTGAAGAGTACAGTGATGAACAACTATGGGAGGTGTGATTTTTTTATTTGATGGATAATTTTTAATCAATGGCAAACATAGGATGGACATATCTTCTTCCCTATTTCCCATTTTCACTTGGCACCCACTTGCTTGTTCATTTCATTTTTTGCATAGTTCAAATTTAATGAGCAATTCTATGTCATCTTTTGAATAATTAAGCAATGTGGTAATTTGGCATGGTCTTTTTGTTGTCTTAGGCTTTAGACAAGTGCCATCTTGGTGATGAACTCAGAAAGAAGGAAAAGAAGCTTGATTTTCCAGGTTAGTTTCGTATCTTATTCACTCTATACCATAGTTTCTCAACCTTCAATTTATCCATGCACAAGTGCACAATCCTTCCAAAATTCTTAGTGTATTATATATCTAACCTCTTGTGCACAAAGCAACCTCCCAACCCCTTTTTTGACAAGGAAGAAAAGTTAATGAAAATAAGATCATGAACAGATAACCCATTATCATATGGTGGCTGTCACAGTGGCTGAGAACGGTGAGAATTGGAGTGTGGGTCAGAGGCAGCTAGTCTGTCTAGGGCGGGTATTACTCAAGAGGAGCAAAGTGTTAGTACTCGATGAAGCTACTGCATCAGTGGCTACTGCAACTGACAATCTAATCCAACAAACACTTAAGCAACACTTTTCAGGGTCTACTATCATCACAATTGCACATAGGATAACATCAATTGTTGATATCGATATGGTCCTCCTGCTCGATAATGGTTAATAGCTAGTAATTACCAAAAAAAAAAAAAGTAATTAGTACAAGACAATCAAATGGGCTCAATTGAGTTTTGATAATATGCTTTCTTATCCTTTTCTTATGCTTTTCTAATCAAATTGACATTTTTTTTCTCTTATGTAGGTCTTATACTGGAATATGATTCTCCTGCTAAATTGCTAGAAATCAAGTCTTCGTCATTTGCAAAGCTTGTTAGGGAGTATACTCAAAGATGTAGTTCCTAATTTTTGAAAACTAAATAAATGAGTTTTGAATGTTCAAACATAAGCAGATTGCATTAAACTGAGGTGCATACGAGTATGCCAAAATTTTGTTGGGAGATCTAGGTAGCCTATAATCATTTGAGTTGACATTGGCATTCAGTGGAAGTATTGAGGTAGAAAAAAAGACGAGGTGGGAAAAAAACAATTTTATTCTTCATGCATATCTATAAATCTTGGGAGAAGTTTTAGTAGTCCAATGGTATCTTTAGCTATCACAAATATCTACTATGTCGTACATTAGATAGAATCGAACTTTAGTGGACAAGTAGAGCTCAAGTTATCCTTCTCACATGTCAAGTTGAGATTTGAGAGAAGTGACAAAATAAAGCTTGAAAACATGCACTTTCTTACAAAAGAAATGGGCAATTGAAAATGCAAGAGAATATGACTATACAAGGGAGGGTATATGTTTGAATATGAGTTTAAAATTTGATATGTGGCCAACATTAGACCATTTTCTAAGTTTTCCTATGGTCGAAATTTCTACCAAGCCCATCCATGGCATTTTACTCCAACCACTAAATTTGCCACATGGAGGGAGCATTTTACTCCCTCCATGTGGAAAAGTCTTGATGAAATCTACAGTAAAAAATAGTTCGAAAGATATTGAGACAACAAATTGGTCTATTGGCAATCTTTTCCAGTACTGGTGAGTTCTTGTTCAACTTCTTGGGACTTGGTGGGAAATTTATCCTCTGAGTGCATGTACTGCCCAATGCACCACACTTAAGAATATCCAACCATCCACCCAACACTTAAGAGGATGAAAAGATGCTCCTGCCCATATGTTTATGGTTGGATTCTTAAGTGTGCACCGCACTTGAGAGGATGAAAATCCGACTCAGTGAATGTAGCAAAAGGTTATCGTTTCGATTTTGTTCTTGTAATCAGGCAGGGTATGCCCTCCTTTCCTCTTTGTAATTACTTTTACTTTTAATACAAATTGACCTTCAACGGAAAAAGAGTAACGTTGCTAATACTTTTTATTTTTCCGTTTATGGTGATCAACAACATGAACGTTTTTTTAGTCTCTATTTATATCAAAATGCCGATCATACAAGGAAGCTAGCTCTTAAGCTGGACGAGCCAGGTGCCTAACACCTTCCCCGGGCTGTACCTTGACGCATACCCATTCTATGGTTTGTTCAATCCACGTTGAAGTCATATATGGATTTATACTTATCGGGTCTTAGACCCTAATATAGGTGGTGACTCATTTCCTTTATGTCCAATTCCCTTCAGAGATGGTGTGGTGGATGGCCTTTTCTTTGAGGAGAGTTTATTCCAAAGGCAGCAGTTCTCATAGATACTATCCAAGGTCCCTTGTTCATATATCCAATTTTAGCTAAAATGGAGGCCAATTGGCAAAATAAATCTTTGAAAATTCAATGACCTTCTTTTTTTTTTTTTTTAAGAAATGGAGTGCTAAAAAAACAGTTAATATGCCAATACATGGGAGAAATTGAGACTAAAATTTGACATGTGGCCAATCTTTTTTTCTTTTTTTTTGGTAGAAGTGGCCAACCTTAGACCATTTCTAATTATCTATACAGCCAAAATTGCCACATCACCTTTCCATGTGGCAAAACTTTGTGCCAATCTATTGATACCCTCTAGAACCTACTTGTCCAAAAAAAAAAAAAATTTGCCATAAATCTTCTAAATCTATTGCTACATTAGATCTATCTTATCAACTTAGATATATCTTATCAACTGCTGAAATTTCTTCGAATAATAGCTAAGTTATCTTTTCTATACCTAAATTGTTCTTACCAAATCTTGCAATAAATTTTCAAGTTTCCCCTCCTTTCAAAGTTTTCCTTCCATGGTCATGCATTCTTATTTGAAAGTCTCAAAATTAGTTCCCAAAACGGCAATTTAAATTATTCCTATAGAATCACATGGGAGGTTTTTCTGACCTAAAAAACGTATGGCTTCGATTCTTCAAAAAATAAAAGATATCTTCTTAACAAAATAAAACTTCATGACATCAACTTTCTAATGGATGGATGTTTTTTTGTTTCAAAAAATTTCTATTCCAATTTTTGTTGAGGAATGTAAGAGGAATTAAGTAATCTACAACCTTCTAGAAGGGGAAGGTTTTGGTCCCTTTCGTTGAGTCGTCTTTTCTTGTTTACGCCTGCAACAACCTTTTTGGGTGGCAAAACATTCCGGATTGTGTATGTTACCCTATTGTTTTTTGTGAATGTAATTATAAAATTTAAAATTATATTTAATAATTTGGTTGTTATCTATATCTCCCTTGGCAATTTTTTTGGACAATAATTGGGTACGTAGGGGCTCTAAGAGGTGGGCAACACCAAGGGTTGGGTTCTTTATACAATTTATGGTCATCTAATACCATTAATGATTGAGTTTTAATTTTTAAAGGCTTTTCATAGACTATGATGGTTAACCTAGCCATATAAGAAAGAAAATAAGAAAACTAGGTTTATGAGATGACTTAGACCTAATGGGTAACTTTGGTATTTGAAAATTTGGGACTAAGGTCTGATTTGGTATGATTTCTATTTCAATTTCGCGGGGTGATTCTATCAGAAATTTGTTTGGTTTGATTTTTGCATCTTATTTTAATGAAATAGAAATTTTGAATTAGCTAAGGATCTGTTTTAGAATTTCTATTTCATTTGATTTCACTCTTGCTCTGTAATGAACATATGGTTAATTTGATGGGCAAAGTAATAATTTCATGTTAAAAATAAAACACCACCCTTCTTCTCCTAATGGTCTCACCACCCCACTGCCACCACCACCATCTCCCTTCCCAAAGAAATATATATAATCTATTCTCAGAAATTGAACTACCAAATGATTTTTTATTTATTCTTGAAATATTTCATATGATACAACCAAAACAATTTCAATTTCTTGAACAAAAATCTATTTATTGACTACTTCATGAAATTAATCCGAAATTGAAATAGAAATCATACCAACTTTGACCTAAAGGATAATTATAGAATTTTGCACTTTTTCATAAGGAAAATTGGTAATCACAAAAGAGAATTTTGCCTTTTTTTTTTTTTTTTTTTTAAAGACTATAAATTCAAACACCCACTCTCCATGCAACAAACCCATTCCCAAGAAAACACAGTCCCTACTCATTCCATTCTTTGTTTCAGTTCCATCATGACGCATCTAATTTTGTTGCTTGGACTTTTGAGTATAACATACTTCAGTGTAAGAAAAAGATAACTTTTCCATTAATCCATTAATTTCAATATTATAATTGCTTGTTCCTGTTTTTACTTTCTTATTTGGTTAATTGTTAATTTTTTTCTACATAAAATTGCAGGGTTCTCAAGCAGAAAATGTTTTCTCACAGTATTGGGAACATCATATTGGTCATCCACACCCTCCACATTGGTTATCTGCAAAGGTTTCTCCATTAAGCTTCCATCAGGTGACAATGTTTATGAAACTTATGGAGGAAAATAAATTGACTTCTCACCTTCCTTCATTCTGTAAGCAAGCTAATATTGTTTGTTCTACAAATGCATTGGTGAAAAAAATGGATGACACAACCTTGCCACCAATAGCCCAATTGAATGTTGACAAAGTTAGATATGATGACCTTCCAAATAAAACACTCCCATTGATTGCCAGTCGAGAGGGTTCGCCATTTTTTCGGGAGTCAATAGTTAAAGAGGGAGGTTTCATGTCTATCCCTGATCTAAGGGACCCAATATCATATAAATCGTTTTTACCGCGACCTCTGGCATCAAAAATCCCATTTACTATTGCCCAGATTGAGGAATTGAAGAAGCTTTTTGATGTGGTGGATGAATCAAACATGGATGAGTATATTCAACAAACACTTGATATATGTGAGAAGAGCCCCATTCAGGGTGAGCAGAGCAATTGTGTGACTTCTGCTGAGGATCTCATTGATTTTGTTGTCAAAAATTTAGAACACCATGTACGTGTATGGAGTACTGAAAACGTCGAAGGATCTTTTGAGAATGTTACAATTGGAGCTATGAAACTCATCCATGGAAACCTCTCCTTACCACCAATCTTATGTCATTCTCTTCCATTCCTATTTCAAGTCTATTATTGCCATGTTTTACAGAAAGTTAAAATATATGAAGTTGATATACATGCTCGAAAGAAAGTGAATCATGTGATCATGGCATGCCATTATGATACATCAACTTGGGATCCAAACCATATTGCTTTTAAGCTGTTGGGTTTTGGCCCAGGCCTAATTGAAGTTTGTCATTGGATAAACAAAAATGGAGTGGTTTGGACAAAGTATCTAAATTGAGCAGCATTTGAAGATTTGATTACTTTACTCTTTTTTGTGTTACATGTTATTTGGTTATGCTATTTGAAGGATAAATCATGAGCTATTTTAGCTTGCTTATGATGTCAACAAGTTTTAATATAATTTTATTTTTCAATTACTTAGCATAATAGATGACAAACATGAAGTTTTTAGCTAAACATGCTCAGTCCATCAAGAAAATTAAAAGGCCTATGAAATCAATCCTTTGAGATTTTCTTTTTAAAGGGAATGTCTGAATTACACCTCTATAAGTGTATTTAGAACATGACAATATCTTTTAATTGGCCCTTTTTTAATTCTCAAAAGTTTTTTAAATTAAGGGTATAAAAGGATTTTCAAAAATAATTTAAAAGTGACATACCACTATGTTATTATCAAAAGGTGTCATTGACATGCACATTTTTTGAGTATATACTTGAAATGATAACATTTACCCTTGTTGAGAAATTATATATTATACTAAAAAGACAAAAAAGTAAAATTACAAATTATTTGAGACCTTGAGGGGTGTCAATAAGAAAATCTCATCTTTAAATATCTGATTATTTCCCCTCCCACGGACTCGAACTGATGGCAAGGACAACCTGTATACCTGTAGAAAAACTAAACCTAACACAGTACAGAAAAGAATGGAAATCGCAAACAACAATCACACAATGAACACAAGGATTTACGTGGTTCGACAAAATTGCCTACGTCCACGGTGAGATGAGATCTATTTCAATATCAATGGAGAATAGCGTTACAGCCGCTCGTCCTCACACCTTTCTCAGATTACGTTACAGAAAAAGAGTCCTCGCTACATAATTATAGTGAAACCCTATACAGGAATTTTACTGAAATACCCAAATAGTCCTTAAAAAATTTTTGAGGGGACTACCGCCCCTGAACCCCCACATGAACACGCTGATTTGCTGAAGTCCCATTATAACAATAGATTAACGCGCAAATGGATCAACCCACAAACCAAGCGACGTAATACAAGATATCGTACCCCCAACAATATCGTCTATCAACCTATAAGACACAAAAACAGAAGTGAATGTATTATCATTGTGTTTTCCATTTTTTGAATGCAAGCGTAGCTAAAAGTACGATGTCCTTAATTTGTACAACAATAATAGAAAAAGATATTGGTTATTTCCGAAGAGATCCAAAGAGACACGAATAATGACAAGATAGCCCCTGACTGTTACATTGGTAGGGTTGGGCTGGGCTGGGCTGGAAGTAGCCCAGCCCAACTTGACCCAATCTGTTAGCTTTGTTCATCGCCTAGAGCCCAAGCCCGCAACCAAGCTCAGATTTTATCAGACTGATTCTCAGGCCCATGTGGGATGTGGGTTTCTTAGGGTTATGACCTAATGACAACATAGCCCCTGGGTTCGAATTATAGCCAAAAAATAAAATTATGGGATGATGTTCTCTGCACCGCAGCGCATAGGGGAGCAAGATGCGCCCAGACACATGGGGTGGGGCGGGGCCGTCATTTTGCCCACCCCCATGTGTATGGGCACAATCTACGCCCTGGTGCAGAGAACATTTTCCAAAAAATTATATGCATGATTCAGTCCTTTAATAACTCACTAGTTCTTAAATTTAGGGAGAGGATTCCCCACTATGCCAGTATGGGGTGAGGGGAAATCTTCCATGCCATACCAATGACAATGTAGAGAGAATGAAATCATCCATAGAGAACACAAGAGAAAATTCAATAAAAAGAAAAATCATGTGAGATGAAAATAGTACATTGGTGTCATGAGGAATTTTTTTTCTTAAATTTAATACCTCAAATTTAGGGATATCAAATGGTTGGTTTAGTCTGATTTTTGATCAGGCTGAACTAGTTTCAAGTTGAGAATAGGTGAAACTGAAGCTGGCCCGATAAGGGAAGGTTTAGTTTCGATCGTTTTGTTTTTCACCCAATTTGAGTTCGATTTGTTTCGCTTTTCTTCTATCGGACTATTATTGATTTGCTATCAGGTTTGGTCCGGTTTGAATGTCGTGTTCCAAATACATCTATACATATTTATGGAAAAAAAAATATTTTTTATGATTTTGTAGTTGGTATCAGGCTTTTATTTATTTTATAGTCTCGGTCTAGTTTTTAAGTTCAGTGTGCTTTTCAGTCGATTCGATGCGATTTTGTTTTTTGATTTTTTTTTTATTCTCTCAAATGATAAATGGCGAATATAAATATCTTTATAAAAGTCTTATATCTTGGTTTTTCAGATCAACCAACTTCCAGTTAAACTAATCATCATTGAAGAAGTACTTGCATCCATCTTTGATCTACACACAAATAAAGCCAACCAAACTCTGATACCACTTATTAAAAAGAGGTGTGAAAAGATATTTCCACTTGTATGAATTAAAAATGCAGCGCTTTACAAAATTGTATCCTCACAAAAACATATGATGCTCATAAAATCGTATGTAATACAAAATGCAAATATAAATGAAATATAAAAACAAATAAACACACACAAAGCCTATGGAATACCATATTTAACGTGGAAAAGCTTTCAATATGAAGAGAAAAACCACGAGATAACTCTGGGAACAATCCACAATAAATCAAATAAATATTACCATGATTTCACTTCTCAAATTTATGCCCAAAAACTTGAGGTTACAGTAAGATTGAGAAAAAAAAAAAAAAAACAAGTATTTAAAGACTTTACAAGATTTTCTCACACACCAACAAGAAGCTACTCTCTATCTCTTAATGGCCTTTCTAAAGCTTGAAGAAACCAAGTGCATAGTGCAAGGGTAAAATTATAAAAAAATGATTTTTAAGAAAAAATAAGGACAAAACCATCTGATCCGAGTTGATCCATACCTATCCGTATTGATATTTTATCAATTTTCAGGATGACTAATCCCCGATCCAATACCGCACACTTAAACCATGGATCTAAGAAACTCATTGGATTGGACAATGGGTATTAGGAAACAAGAACAAAAAAGAAAAAATGGAAGAAGAAAAGAATAAATGCATCACAATATCACCCAAATAATGCTGCATTTTAAGCTCTACTTTTTAATTGTGGTCTTAGAGCACTCATTGTGAAAAAACAAGATTACCTCACACACCAACAAGATGCTACTCCTCTACCCCTTAATAGCCTTGAGAAAATGTATCTCCAAAGCTTGAAGAAACAAACTGAACACACAAACTGTAGCTTCGGTCAAACAGCTAAACAAGAGTGTAGAAAATAGTACACAAATGGCCTTAAGAATGACTAATCATTAGAGTAAACCGCCCGTATAAATTTTGTACTTCTTCTTTTCCAAGAACTCCAAGAACACCTTCTTCTTAGCTTCTCAACTAAGCTAAATTATTCTTTTTCTCAAAATCTTGTCACTTTCTCTCTCCTTTGAGAAAATCCACTATCTACACTTCCCAAAATGACTTTTTATATGATTACAAAGTCCACTAAACCAAAGTAATGCTTGCCAACTCATATGGCACTTACCTTCATATGAGTTGGACCCAATACGGTCCAACACCCAACATTCACCTGTGTAGAAGGAATTCTTCTTTATCTACGATTGAAGGAAAATTACATTGTATTTTCAACCATTAAATATACATACCAAAATGGAGAGCAAATTAAGATTGAAAGTTAAGATTAGTAAAGTCGGACTTTCCCGTGACCCACCAACTTCTTCACCTGCTTTCATTGAATGTTTAGTTATATAGTATAAAAGCAAAGCTTCCTTTGGCTTGATCAAAGGCCTAATGGAATCCATCACCTCTCTAAATAGTTGTCATAAGATGTTGTGGAGCAAGTAAAAATCCACTATCAAAGCAGATGCAAACATTGGGTAAAGCAAAACTCCACTATCAATTAAACTACCAATACCTTTCCCCAATTCTAACTTCAATCATACTCAATTTCACTTAAATGAAAATTTGACCATCCTTGCTTACCCCTTAATTATTAGTTATGTAAATCATTTACAACAAATCAATTTTTAGGACCTTTTTTCCTCCACATTTCAAAATCTGAAAAAAGATAATATATCTACGCTTAAATAGTGAGGATGAATTGAGCTTCAACTTTGAGAATGTTTTTTCTATGAATATAATATTATGATTGGAGGTGTAGGGTCAAACCACCTCCAATTGTTGATGGTCGTCCAATGCTAGGTCTGGCTTCATAAGGGTGCAAGAATGCAACAAATGATAAAAATAAAAAGAAAAGAAACTTAAAATGACGAAAGGTCCAACATGTTTAGGAATTTAATTATCATAACGACACTTACATTTTCTTATTTTATTGTATGGTTATGTATCATTACTTGTGTAAATAGTATAATGGGAATTTAAAAAAGAGAAATCGTATTAGTTTAGATTTTAGACTTCAAATGATTTCTAAGATGAGCTCACACAAGGGCAAGGGAGAGAGAGAGAGAATCAAATTTTTTTTAAATAAAACAAGAAGCAACCAAAAAAGAAAAAGAGAATAATTTTTTAAAAATAAAAACAAGGGCCAAGGAAAAGGGAGGATGTATGAGCTGAGCTCACACAGGGGTCATGGAAAAAGGGAATGAGAGAGAATAACTTTTTTTAAATAAAACAAAGAAAAAAAATAAGAAATAAAGGATAAAGGCATTACAGTATCACCCAAACAATGACGAATTTTACAGTCCACTTTTCGAATTGTGGTCTTAGCATGGTTTGAGGTATCAATTTTGGATCGGCCGATTTGGATTGGTATTAGGACAGGTTGATCCTTATCGGTATTGGCACAAATCGATCTTGATACTTGGTTGATCCCGCATTGATGGAATGGTACAACCTATAGGTAGCCTATAAGGGGAGGCTCAATCCATGGTCAGGGAAAAAGCCAAATTTGATTCCACCTGGTGTAGTTAGAGATTTGGGTAAGGGTCATATTGCGGAAGTGAGAAGGTGTTAGGCACCTATTCCACCCGAAAGAACTGGTTTATCTACTAGATATTGCAGTTCAAACATTCCTCTAAGTTACAAGGCTTATACCAACATGCATAGCTTGACTACTGTACACTACTGCATAAAGAAAAAAATCACATGCTATCCCTACACAGACATATTGTAATAATTTACACTATCCCATGTTGCTTTAATGATTTAAATTTTATTAGAACTAAAGAGGGAAGAAAATATATACAAGGTTGACCTTGGATTAGAGTCAAAAGCGGAGGGTCCCGTTGCTCCAAACACAGACTACGGTTGTCTCCCCGCTCAAAGGGAGGGGATGGCTATTTCTTTATCTCTCTTGAAGGATTCTAACGTCTTGGGAAATTTCCTCTCTTACTGGCTTTTTTCCAGACCCACCTGGATTTTAAACTTTCTTCAAGGGTTTAGGACACCAAAGGATTATTGAGGGATTGCCTGTGAGAGGGATCAAAGCTAAAAAATGTAAGAGCTCTGAGGTGAAGTGATATCTCACCTTGGGGAAGGGGTTTCTTGGGTTATCATGGGGTGCTTTGAGAAGTGTGGGGGTCCTTTATTTATAGGGGACCCAAAAAGGAGGGGTTGGGGGTCCTTGGGACGTCCTCGGTTTTCGTAACTCTACATAATGTCATTTTGTACCGCGTCTCCACATGCACCTCGTGTGACCGCGAAATAACCGTGGTACCACATTAAGTTTCATGATGCATTGTATAGTCCTGTTACTCCATGGTTCTTCAAACGGTGCCACGACTCTTTCTCATTGGCTGATGTTACGTCCTTTATACTTCATAAAAATATTTGGTCGGGGACCAGCATGATTGGGGAAGGTGAACAATACATCTTTCAACATTGGTAAAAAGGTTTTTAAACTTCCATGCCAAAACCAGCTCTTTAATCATTATCATTATAATTATTACAGATGTGAGGGTGATATGGTCATTGTGCACGAGTGAGTCCTTCTTAAGAGAGATACAAAGTTCAGTCTGCGTCCTGTTGTTGTCATTGTCGAAGGGGCTGAAAAAATTCAGCGCCTACACGACCCAAGGGTAAAATTATAAAAATTGATTTCAAGAAAAATCAAGGGCAAAACCGTCTGATCCAGACTGATCCATACCTATCCATACTAGTATTGTATAAGTTTCTAAGGTGACCAATCCTCGATCCAATACCGTGCACTTAAACCATGGGCCTTAGAGCACTCATTGGATTGAGCATTAGGCATTTAAAAAAAAAAAACAACAAAAAAGAAAAGGGAAAGAAGGAAATAATAAAGGCATCACAGTACCATCCAAATAATGCTGCATTTTACGCACTACTTTTTGAATTGTGATTTTAGAGCACTTGTTGGATTGGGCAATGAGCATTTGGCTCTCCCTCTCATTATTATGATTTGAGAGAGTGGGGAGCATCGTTTTAGACCCAAAAGTCCCTGATTCATGAATGGAACCACCAAAAGCAAAAATTTGAATCCAACATTGTCTTACCCATTTGAGCTCACACTTTAAAAAAAAATCTAGAAAGGCCTTACCAGTTAGTTACTCCTCAAATCCAGAATATGTGACTCGGTTCATCTTTCCAAACATAAGTGTTTGAAGTTTATATCGAATCGACTGAACTAATAAAAAAATCATTATGAATTTATAAATAAGTTAATTGATTATCCATTGATTTTAATATTAGTGAGAAGATTTATGATTATAAAGGGAGTTGTTACAAATCAATGAGTATGAGATTATGAATAGGAAAATTGATTTGTAAAAATGCTTCCATTGATTCCCTTGTTTACTATACAAAATTAGCTAGACATATAAATGAATGATTTGATCATGGTTTGCAATCTTGGATCGGATTGGCCAATATTGGCTGGATCGGATTGGTATCGATCGAGACCGATCTCGAGATTAGACCGATATGGCAAGGTTTGACTGGATCGTTCCTTGGATCGATCAATCCGATCCGATCCTTGACCAATTTGATTGAAGTTTTTTTTTGTGGGGGGGATTTTTTCAAAGTTTTTAAGTTTTTATTATATTATCTTGACCGATATTGACCGATGCGATCCGAATAATATCGGTCGATCCAATCCCAAGATCACAACACCCATCAACTCTGACCAAAACATGACCGATGCATTAAAAAAAAGATTTTGGGGGTTTTTTGGCCGATCCTGACCGATTTGTGATCCTGATCCGAAAAGGTTTCAGCCATGACTTATACCGAGTCCCTTGGATTTTGAACCTTGGATTTGATAGTCAGATTCATTTTATGATTTCAATATTGATTATCCTTTAACAATTTATTCCCCTTTGTTCCAATAACAACATAAACACATCAAATCTATTCTTTATTGTTTACTTGTTTGACTTTGGGAAGATGATTTAAATTGTTTTTACCGAATATTTTCCCCCCAATACAGGTTATGAATGTAAGATCTCATTGTGGTTCAAGCTTGCAAACAAATTGATATTAACTTAATATTGAAATATTGAAATAAACTAAGAATATATCATATTGAAATCATCTGGAAACCAAAGTTCTTTAACGGTTTGGTTTTGATCTAACTTATTCTCCAACCAAAATCGAGCTGAACTGTCCATTTGACACCCGTAGCTCCTGATACACCATGTTTTATCTACCCAATCCCCGCTGGACACGTGGGCCAACTTGGGTCACAAGTAACCAATTCACAGTCAGAAAAGGGGAGGCCATGAACAAGACGGTTATGCAGGCCTAGACATGTCAGCAAGGTCAGTTGAGAACTTCCAAGTGGGTAAAGGCTGATAACAGCAATTCCCATGCAAGGAGAGGGAGGATCCCGAGATCTGAGGGGAGAATCCCCCTTCTTGGAAAGGTTTCCTAATCCGAGCAAATGGGGACCACTTAACCAGAAAGGAAAGACCTCTGGCGGATCCAAGGAAGATCGGGGAAAGGGATTGGTAATGAACCTGTATAAATAAGGGTCTTTGCACCCATGTAAACTCATTATTTGATCAATAGAGAAATCAATAAACATTAAAGAGTAGTCTTTGTTTTCCATAATCTTTTCTAGCTCAAGTTAGCTTGAGAGTTGCAGTGTTTGAGAATTTTTTCTCGGGCATTATTCTTTGGGCAACAACTCCCATAAACCGCGAACACTATAAATGGAAAACCACATGCGCAAACACTATCATATAGACATATAGGATATGTGAATCTGAATCCAGATCCTCTCCGATGAAGGTGCATCGCTCAATGAACATCCAATAGATGGGTTGCTTGGGCATGCGCCAGGATGTATGTCAGGCAACCCAGCCGTTGGATGCCACATTAGGCACTCATTAGGACATCTCCTCATTGAAGAAAAATTCCAATCCTGGGAATCTCCGACCAACCCCATTTGAGATTGTTTACAATCAGCAATTGACTTTGACGCGCCTTGGTTATTAGCTCACTAGCTGCGTCATTGTCACAACCGAAGAACACGTGAGATTGTTGACATTTATATCTTTTCTTCCCATCATCTTACTACGCGTGGCTTTCACGATTAACTCATATTGGTCTTTTTTTTGGGTTTTATTTTTATTTCTTTTGTTCAACCAAAAGACAAAAACCTTGTGGGAGATTCTCCTCATACCTGCTCAAATGCTCAAACAATGGAAGGATACATTTAGCGAGAATGGTTCAGGTTCTCCCTACTCGCCAGATTCACTCATTTTTTTGGATTCCATATGTGCGTCATCTAGCGTACAAGATGAAAACCTGATCCAGCCTTATATTTAGCATCACAGGAGATCCCATCCAATGAAATGAATAGAAATCCTTCAAGTATTTTTTACAAAAACAATATTTATTAGCAAGAGTTTTCTACCTCGGCGTGTAACCCATGCATCAACGCGGGTTCAATGAGAGTGTGCTCATGGGCATTGCACAAGAACTACAAGACTGATTAGCATTCCCATTTTTTTTTTATAATCAGAATAAAAATGTATTCATCAAATACCTTATGAATGGTTCGTATCACATCTACTCAAACAACGGAAGACCATTCTACATCACAAAAGGTTTCATCAACGTAAACAAAGGGACATCCTCCTTTATAATTGGATAAACAATAGATTTTGGATAAGATCCACTATTGATTGTGTGTGTGTGTGTGTGTGTTTTTTTTTTTCTTTTATTATTATAACTAAAATAAGAAATGAATTTAGAAATGTCAATTTAAAATAAAAAATAATAATTAGACTTTGAGTACATAATATAGTTTTTGTTGACGTTACAACTTCTCAAAATCTTTGAAGTGTTCACCAAACTATAAATTTTTTTAAGGTTATTTATCAAAGAGAATTGCTCAAACAATGGAAGAACATTTCTAGTATCACAGAATATCTCAAACAAAGAAAGACCATTTCTACATCACAAAAGGTTTCATTAACTAAAACAAAAGGACATCCTCCTTTGTAATTGGGTAAAGAATAGATTTTGGATACAATCCAATATAGATTGTGTTTTGTGTTTCATTCATTTTTTTTTTATTATTATAACTAAAATAAGAATTGAATTTATAAATATCAATTTAAAATAAAAAATAAAAAATTAGACTTTTGAGTACATAATATAGTTTTGTTGACTTTACAATTTCTCAAAATCTTTCAAATTCTCTATTCACCAAGTTGTAATAAATTTTTTTTTTTTTTGGTGGGTTATTTATAAAAGAGAGTTGCTCAAACAATGGAATGACATTTCTAGTATCACAGAATATCTCATCCAATATAGATAAAAAGTTATGTTGACTTTACATCATGGCTCATAATATTGGTATCAATGTATTGGACCGGTCTCGGGATCAGTCTAGGTATCATCGGAATCAAGCCGATTTGGATGCATTTACCCCTGCTTTTTAATAAAAAAAATTAACTTTTATTACCTTTTTATCCTTGACCATACAAGTGGATTGGTATTAGTTTAGGATCAGTTTTGGCTGATATCGATCAATTCAATCCAAGATTTTGAACCATGCCTTACATATTCTCAGTTTTTTTTTTTTGTTATCACAATGAAAATGTGTTCATCAAATTTTGGGAGATTCTTCTTATCAACTCAAAACAATGGAAGACCATTTCTACATCACAAAAGGTTTCATCTATTGAAATGGAGGAACTTCCTCCTTTTTGATTCAGGTAACAAATAGATTTTGGATACGATCCACTAAAGTTTATGTTTTGTGTTGCATTGAATCTTTTTTAGGGACTAGGATTCCCTTCGATACCTGCAGTTTTAAGTGAAGGAAAGCAGTAGAATATGAAATTGTCACTTTTTTTCTTTTTCCCGATAATAGAATATGAAACTTTGTCAAGTAGGGGGTATTTAGAACTTTTTAGAAGCGGGTGCTATAGTGTTTCGGGTGGGGGCGTGTAGTTTCGACCCGAACACTGGCATCGTAGGGATCTTTTACTTTTAATATTTTAACTAAAACAATAATTAAATTTATATATGTCGATTTATAATAAGAACTAAGTAATTAGACTTATGAGTACACAATATTGTTGACTTTACATTTGCTCTTTAATCAAATAAGGAAAAAGACTTTACATTTTCTGTTTAACTAAACAAAAAACAGACTTGACATTTTGCTCAAAATTTTTTATGTTTTCTGTTCATCAAAAGCCATGTGGGAGAGTTTCTACAATGGACATTTCTAGCATCACAGAAGGTTTCATCCAATGAAACCAAGAGAGATCCGAGATCCACATTTCTTTTAATAAAAGAGAAATAAATTTTAGATTCCATGGTATCCAATAAAGATTCTGGTTTCATGTTCCCATTGATTCGTTAACTAAAATAAAATAAAATTAGTAAGCTTTTGAGCACACTATTCACTTTGATATGAATATCGTATTTGTAATTTTCCCCCTTTTATTTTTGTTTTTGAGATTCCGCATGCCTTCCGTACACATCACAGCTCCAGTGGTATCTGTGTTGTTTGTGTTTGAGAGTGGGTTACTTTTTCTAGTATTTTTCATCGGAAGCTTTTGTCCGAATTTCTTCCCACAGACCCACCACTCCAAACCTGCAACTGCTTCAGATTCGAAAAGGGTCCAAAGATTTCAGTTTGTAGAGCCATTAATAAGGATTTGAGAATCTGATTCACAAACAATAGTTCAGTAACCTGAAACCCCAGTCTTAACATCTCTGACCCATATCTTACTTTTCCTTTTCTTCGATTCAGTTCTTCAAACAAATCAAACCCTTTAACGTAAGTATATTTTCCTCAGTTCCCTTCCCTGTAAAATGTGAAGAAGAGGTCAGAGGCAATGGCAACTAGTGTGGTGGTGAAGAACTTGGCCAGTGGGAGAAACGGCGAAAGCAATTTTGAAGCAAAAGTAGATTTCAGGTATGTTTTGCCATAATCTTCTTCTTCCTTTTTTCCCTAATTTATTTAACTCTCACCTTCCATTATATTTTCTTCTTTGGTTGGAGATTGTTAACTTGGATTCTTCTAACACACCCTAAGTTTTTTGGGGTTTTGGGTTATTGACTAATATTCTTCATCTATTCTGATCAAGAAAACTCTATGTGGGAGAAAGTGGGTAGATTTTTTCAGCTATTTGGTTAGACTTTACAGATTTTTCGGGCAATCAGAAGATTTACAGTATGGATTTTTATGTTTTGGGTTGCTCTCACTCTGTATGTATTTATTTTCAGGTTTGATTTTTTGAAGGGTTTAATTTTCAATTCTAGCCTAAAACTTGGTTTGTTTGCGTTAATGATAGCTTTTCTTCTAAGCTCTTGGAAGAGCAGTGAATATAACTTTATCTATTCTTACAGGGCAAGGGTAAGCACTAAGCACCTCTGAAATCATTTAGAAGGTAACTCCATTGTAGCCATTGCCAACCCCTAGGAAATCATGGCAGCTTTGTCCAATGGATGCTAGGGTGGTTTCTAATTTCTTTGCTAAGACATGAATGAGCATCAAATCTGCAATTGTTGAGGTAAATTTGGTTGCATATCTAATGAAAAATCCATAATTTTTTAACCCAGATTTGAATAATTTTGTGTTTAAATGTAGATTTTGACAGAAGGGTGAAAGGCTACTAGAAAAGCTTGAAATCATGGAGGACAAGATTAGTGAAATGCCAGAACAAATTCTTCATTCAATCTTATCAGTTTTGACGCTGAAGGAGGCGACAGCTACTAGCATCCTTTCTAAAAGATGGAAAGACCTCGTGTCCTCTTTCATGGCACTTACCTCTACCCTCAACTTAGATGTTGAGAACATGATTGGATACGAGTATGGCAAAGAATTCTGGGCTAAAGGTAATCAAAGATTTGAATTTGTAAGATGGGCTGATAAAATCTTGCAGCTTCACCAGCACCAAAAGGTTGATGTATTCAGGGTTCAATTTTGCCTAGGCCAAGGGTCTGCTTGTCATCTTGATAGATGGACTGCTTATGCTGCAGAGAAGAGAGTCCAAGAGCTTGAGCTTGACCTTGACTTGGATATGTCTCTCAAATATCTGTTGGAAAATAATCTCTACGACTTTCCTTGCTGGCTTTTTCGTCAAGATAGAGAACCCCACATAAAGCATTTGTTTCTGAACTCATGCATCCTTAGACTCCCTCCTGATTTCAGTGCATTTAGCTCCCTTTCAGTTCTCAGTTTAGAAAATGTACTCATATCTGAAGAAGATATTCTGTATATCTTGTCCAACTGTTTACTCCTTGAATCCTTGACAATGAGAAACTGCCCTTCCATAGTTAGTTTGAAAATTGATGGTCTATGCCCCCAGTTGAAACATTTATGCATATCACGGTGTCATCACTTGAAGAACATTGAGATTGTTGCCATAAAACTTCTTTCCTTTGAGTATATTGGAACCATGCCAAATTTGTCTTTCAAGTTTGTTCCACAACTTGTAACGGCATGTATCTTCACTAGACAGGGAAACTTGAGTAGTGATATGACTTATCCTCTCGATAGACTTTCATGTGATATTCCTCAGCTAGAGACTTTACTCTTATCCTCATCAACTATGAAGGTTTGTAGACACCGTAACATGTTGAACTCTGTAGAGGTTTCATTCTAAATTCATTCCTTATAACTCTCTTATTGCTCTTTCAGGAAAATATGCTGCCACCTAAGTTGTCTACGTTCACTAATCTAAAGAAATTGGTGTTGATGGCTGGCCGTTCATCAAACAGAGGAAGCCTCATCCCATTTACTGCCACCTTTCTTAAGGCTTCGCCTTTTCTGCAGAAATTCATGCTGCATGTGAGTTTACACAACTATTGATATGACTAAGCCTCCTATGAAATTGTAGTGAGCTTCTAGTGAATCTTATTCATAAAAAGATTAAATTGTAATGCTCTTTGTTGCAGCTGGTGGCTGGAAGTCCTTGTAAAGAAGTAATTACAGAAATACAGCTTTGTTCATCTGAATTCTCCCATAACCAACTCAAGGAAGTTCAGATAAGTGGTTTTAGATGTTCTCCAGATGAAATTGAGCTGGCATCATATATTGTGAGGATTGCCATGGCGCTTGAAAAATTGATTATTGACCCAAAAGTTACTTATTATGAAGGCAAAGGCAAATGGAATTTCACTGATGTAAACAAGATATGGTCCAAGTGCCTACGCGAAAATATTTGTAAATCACTGTCCAGACTAATCCCTCCCCATGTTAAATTGATAATTTTGTAAGCATTAAAGTGATTTTCTTAGCAACTAATAGCGAGTAGCGCCTTCTCGTTTTGCTTTGTAGAGTTGCAAAACATAGGGGACTGTTTGTTGTAGTGTCTTCTCATTTTATTTATCTTGTAACATGTATCTCAGTAACCTCAGATGTTAATGATATGCTGTGTTTTAATGATCATTACCTTACCATACCTCTGGGAAGTGATAGAAACACATGGTAGCATACCTTCATGCAACTTTTTACAGGAATCAGCTCCATTTCAATCTTCTTTTCACTGTCTCTGCCCTGACATATCAGAATGCACAAAATGTTTCGAGTATTACAATTTCTACTTCGATTTATGTCTCAAGTACTTTAGGTTTTAAACTGAACTATTAGATAGGATTAGCAGAGGCAGACCTGGTCAGGGTTTGAGGAATCAGAATCGGATCATGGGAATTAGCTTACCCTGATTCCAATTACTTTCTGATTCTAGAGGGCATAGCGGGCATGAGAGGCCGATCTGATCCGATTCATTAATAAAGCATGATGAAAACGTGGCTTGGATATCTTCTGCACGATGGACATGTGCATCTTTTAAGAATTTTTAGAAAACATCCTTTAAGAACCAAGGGAGAGGAAGGAGCAGGGGAGCCGGAGAGTTTCCAATGGAGACACAGAGGCAGAGGGAGTGGCTTAGGGGTCCAAAAAGGAAGGGGGCGTGGGAGCCGGAGAGGGAGGGGGGGGTGGGAGTTGCAGGAATGGGACAGGAAGGAGAGTAAGAGGGCGGGGAGAGAAGCAATGAGGGGGACCAGAGTTGTGGGAATAGCCGAATGGGGGTGGGGAGGAGAGGAAGAAGAGGGAAATAGAGGGGGTGGGGAGGGGAGAGAGAAACAATGAGTGGGTGGGAGTTACAGAGGGGGGAGGAGGGTAGGGCTGAGGGGAGTTGCAGAGGAGTAGGCCGCAGTGTCATTGACATATTTTTTGCATAGTCAATATGGTCGTGCGGCGCCTTAGTCAATGCTTAACCATGGCAAGCTTACGACCATTCAAGTCATCTTGATATTCACCCAACCTGATTTCACAACAATTGACGGAACAGCCTTTGCCTAAAGCATACTCAACCTAGTACATTCATCCAATTGTTTCTCGTTGCGTAGCCCATCATTGTGCCACTGCAAGACCACACCAAGTCAACCATCATATGTATGCCCAAGGTGTAGTAATAGCCCCACTCGAATGGCACAGTGAATATCAAAGGTTGCTAAGCCTATGACATACTTGTCCGTGTAATGCCACCACTGTCGCCTATTGTTGGCTAGTAGCTAGCACCAAACAGACATGTCCAAAGTAGGTTGAACCTAAGCCTTGCCAAGGGATAGTCACACCCGAATGCAAGACATGGGATAGCCCACCCGCTCAAGTTCATGTGTCCTTGTAGCACAGGGTGTGCTAGTAGTATCATAATCCCAAGCCTCTACTTCCGCAACAACACGCCACGACAAAACCTTTCGTTGGCCAATGGTACCCGTCAGAAACCAAACCTACAGAGGAAACACCATTCACCCACTTTGGTTCCAAGTTCTTGTCCATGGCATCCTCTCATGGAGCACCTATGATGTAGTGCATGCACGGTCAAGCCAACCCCGCACACGGAGCTTTGCATGTGATAGCCTTATTGATGCATGTGGTCTATTACAATGCCATGTGGGGAGCCATGACACCAAGGGGGTGAGGCACACTTCCCCTTCTCAAGGTAGCTCTTATGCTTTTCATGGTTTTCCAAAAGGAGACATGGACCTCCTCGCGTTTTGTTATATTAATGAATGATGGAATGTCACAAGGCAAGTGACTCCCACTCCAAAGTCCAAACATGGCTATGCTCACTCTGATTAAGCGTAGGAAACACTCAAATACCTACTCACATGAGATATTTTTTTCTTTCTCTATTCAAAAAAATAATAAATAAAAAAGGTCATGTGAGTAGGCATTTCATACCACTCATATTCAGAGAATCTTTTGTCATAAATAAAACCTCAATGTGATAAATTAGAAGACAAGTATTAATTCTTTAGGGGCAAGATTTTGTCGTATCTGTTTCCAATCAAACTCCATCACGCTCATCACTTTTGTCGCATAGCATGTAAAGTGGGCTTCAAATTTGGTGGACATACTTTGCACATCATTATCTATTCTAGGTTAAACTCTCAGATTAATTTGAAAATTTTATTTGTTATTATCAAGGTTTAAAATAAATCTGAAAAAGTCTAAGAAATGAAACATGAATTCAACAAGAATTGAAAAATCCAACTTAAAAATCCACACATGATGGTTGATATAAGCCACCAAACTTGACAAATGGCTTTTCAAGAGATCCCAAGTCTTGCATTTTACTAATAACAATAAAATACTAACTCCTTAGTGGCCCACCATGCACAAGGCATCACCCTTGTGTTTCAAGGGCCCCTGTACTATTCTAAACAAAAAAAGTGACATTTTTTTAAGTATTGATTGGTAGAAGAATAAATCACTGGTCAGATGATAATGTTGATAATATGTTCATTAAATTCAAACCCCAATGGGGCCACCCGCCTGAGATTCACTAGGGCCTAGAAGCTTTCGATTCGTATGTGGCATGGGGGTCATGTACGAGTCCAGGGGATTTATTCGGCCTAAAATCAGATACCCCTCCTGTCTCCAAAAAAAAATTCAAACCCCAATGGACATGGCCCAATTAAAAAGTTGCTTTGGTTTGAAGTTAGTAAAAACGGGAACGGTAATAAAACAGAGTTTTACGGTACAGATTTTAAACGGTAAAAAATTGCAAACGGACTATCAAATAAAACGATAAAAAAAATAGAGAATGGTTAAAAACGAAAAATGGACGGTACGAGTTTTAAACGTTTATATTTTAAAAAAATGTCACTATTCTCATATAAATTGAGGAATTTTTATTTGAAATACATGCTTGTTTTTCCGGTATCCATGCATTGACTTTGAGTTGAAGGTGATATCATGAAAAATGTAGCCCTTCGAGTCATCTTTACCTCGGTGAAAGAATCAAGCCGATCAGAGTTCGGGAGAGAGAGATATGGTCAATTAAGTTCAAGGTCTTAAAAAATGCCAAAAAAAGGGAAACGTGTTTTAAACACGTTTAAAATGTAAAATGGAAATGCTTGCCATTTGCCGTTTGTTACCGTATAATTAGGAAACATACGAAAAAATGTATTTAAAATGATAAAAAATAGAAACGTGTTTAAAACAGAGTTTTAAATGCATTTTTGCTAACAATGACTTTGAATACCTTGCAAGTGCACTTTTGTGGAACTTGCTTTCTTTTTCATTTTCAGTTTGAACCCTATTAGATAATTCATCTTTTCCTTATATTATAGAGTTCCCTTTTCATTTTGGGTTTTTTACAATTATCACCCTAAAAATTTTGATATCTATTATTATCCCTTTAAAAACTTTTAAACAACTATTACCTTCCCTTGTTGCATACTAATAACTAATTGGCCCCATCGTTACATTTTCGTAACGGAGAGGATTAATCGTGACAGTGTGCCGTTGTCACAGATTTTCTAAGATTAAAATGCCCTTATAAGATGGTAATTGTAAAAAAAAAAAAAAAACAACCCCATCACCGTCTCTTCTCCTCCTCCTCCTTCTCCTTCTTCTTCCTCCTCTATAACCCCAAACCTTGTTTTCTCTACTTGAGGTCCTAATCTAAAAAAAAGGAGCAAGAATCAAAAAGAATATATGGGATGAAGAGGAATTTCATACCTGTAATACGTACAGAGAAAAGCACAGGAAGAACATAACTGTGAAGCACCATGGAAACGTAGATAGTACCCAGCATGCAGCCAATGAATCCCAGCGTAAAAGGAAGTCTCTGGTAGAAAGAAGTGTCTAGCATGATGATCAAATTGATTCGATTGTTGGCTTCCCAGGAATAAGGGATAAATGTTAACCCATAAATATCCAAAAAGTTAAAATACTTCTTTTGTTGACATGTGTGCAAGCTGGGTTTTTGGACCTTTTAAGGGCGAAGAAAGATCCATTAATGATGAAAGCACATCCAAGGGTAAAGCAGATATATAGCAAATTTCTGAGGCATTAGTACCATTACTGGAAGGAACATGCAGGTAAATGCAATGAAAATGAAGAACACTCCAGTCGCCAGGAATAAACCAAATTAAGTACATGAGAGATTTTCCAGACGGGACATATATAGGTGGTAGCAGACTGGAGGTTCCCAGCTGGTAAATCCTTCACTCCTTTCGAAACCCTACAATATCAAATTGGGGAAATTCAGCAGGTACTACCAGAGAAAAAAGAAAGCTTGTTGTTCATGACACAACAGAGATGCAAGGTATGAGACTTCGGAAAAAAAATCCCAAACTAGAGTATCCTCAAACTTTGTGTAGAAACCCCTGCATCACACACTGTTCATGCTAATTTCTGATAAATCAAGGAATGTAATTATGATGAAATCAACTGAGTGGTAGGCATAACGTACTATGACTAGGCAAGGAGGGGTGGGGTAGGAAGGGTCCTCCTTCACCAAAAGAGGGGTGGGTGGTGGTGGTGCAAGGGTCGGGTTTGATAGAGAGAAACCCGAGAGGTGTGGGAGGAGGGCTGTTAAGGCATTAGTTAATTCAGGGGTTTGAGGGAGGTTAGTTAGGAGAGAGAGAAAATGGTTTTCGACTGGATCAGTGATCTGGGATGCCGGAGGGATAATGTGCGAGGATTGGGGTGGGATACATACGTTTAGGGGTAGGACACAAAGAGGGGTGGGGGGCAGCGGAGTCCACCAGAGAGACGTTAGGTGTTGGGATATGGTTAACAAGGTTGTGAACGTGGGGAGTTGATGAGGGTTGAGTGGATAACTGAAGGGGATTAGAACGTGGTTGTCGTGTTTGAATGGGAGAGGTAACTACCAAGTGGTTTGATGGGATCGCAATTCCTCGAGGCTGAGCTGGCGACGGTTGAGGGTTCAACAACTGCCGGCGGTGCTGGTTTTGAGATGGAGGAGGTGGAGCAGCCTGAGTGCTTGCCTTTGGGAAGATGATCGTAGCAGGTTCAATGAGCCGAGGATCCGGAGAAGAGCAGCGGAGGAGGGGTTGAAAGTGCCTGCGTATAAAAGCTTCAAGATTAGGACCTCAAGTGGAGAAAACAAGGTTTGGGGTTGCAGAGGAGGAAGAAGAAGAACGAGAAGGAGGAGGAGGAGGACGAGTAGGGACGGTGATGGGGTGTTTTTTTTTTTTATTACAATTATCATCCCAAAACGGCATTTTGGTCCTAGAAAATCCGTGACAACGGTACACTGTCACGATTAACCCTCTCCGTTACGAAAATGTAACGATGGGGTCAGTTAGTTATTAGTATGCAACAGGGGAGGGTAATAGTTGTCTGAAAGTTTTTAGGGGGGTAATAATAGATATCAAAGTTTTTGGGATGATAATTGAGAGGTTACGAAAATGTGACGGTGGGGTCAGTTAATTATTAGTATGCAACAGGGGAGGGTAATAGTTGTTTGAAAGTTTTTAGGGGGATAATAGTAGATATCAAAGTTTTTGGGATGATAATTGTAAAAAATCCTTTAATTTTGGTTAGGGAGAGTGTGACCCCTACAAGTACGCAGAAGCATCTTGGGGGTAATATTTCCGTCTTTCATAGGGGATGGGGTAGGGCAGGGTAGGCATTTCGCCCCCCACTGTGTGGTTATGGACTGTATACTCCCCCACAGAGAACATTTTACCTTTTGGTTAAGGGGAGCATTCTCTATAGGAGAGCTTGGCCCCATGCATGTGCGAGGGTCAATGAGAGCATGCACAAAAGCATCTTTGGGGGGATTTTCACCTTTCATAGGTGGCATGGCCCATTGTGTTTGAATGTGGGTGGTACACTTCCCCACAAAGAACTTTTCTCCTTTTGATTAAGGGGAGCGTGACCCCTATGCACATGCGAGGGGCCAATGAGAATGGACACGAAAGTAGGGCTGCAATAGGGTCGGGTGGGGTCGGGCTTTATAAAACCCTAACGCAACCCTAAGTCCCCTTAACTGGGTCCAGGCCCAACCCAACCCTGACTCAGGGCCTGAAAAATCCAATCCTAACCTGCCCTCAGGGTCGGGCCGGGCCGGGCTGACCCCTGATTAGCCCTGATCATGGGGAGGGGGAAAGAAATGCATGGGTTGGAACGGGCTAGAGAAAATTATCAATTTTACTTAAAATAACATTATAATAAAATTTATTATATCACTTATTATCTTCATATATAATATATTATGTGTGAAGTTTAAAGTTTGTAATATATATATTATATTAATATATATTTTATAGTATAACTTAAAACGGGGTCAGGCCGGGCCAGACTTAGCCTAAGGCCTCAACCCTGACCCGATCCGACCCTAACATAGGGCCAGAAATTTTCAACCCTGACCCGTCCTCAGGGCCAAATATCTCAGCCCAGGCCTTGTTCGGGCTCAGGGAGTTCGGGCCGACAGGGCCAAACTTGCACCCCTACACGAAAGCATCTTGGGTACAAGATTTCTGTCTTTCATAGGGGGCAGGGCGGTCAATTTGTTTCCCATTGTGTCTTGGGGTTATCTTGAAATTGAAACTCTGAAACCTTCCACCACTATTAATTAACCCTAAAATATGAAATCATGAAAAACTGTGAAATTTGAAACTAGAAATTCCATGACACTAAGAAAATGATAAACGTGAAACCCTAATCCACATGAAATCCCAATGAACATTATTGTGAAAAAAGGAATCATTGGACAACCGTAGTCCGTAGACATGGAGCTTAGCGTAGCATTGTGATATGCTAATTGTCACTGGCAGCTATTCTTATAGTGTTTAAACACCCGTAAGGCTTTTCAACTGAGAGGCGACGCGTGAAGACTGGAGAGAGAGAGAGAGAGAGTCTGGAACCATCGAAGTCATCTTTCTCGCTTGAAACATCTTTGGCAAGTTCTAATAGGGAGACTCTGGTACTATCGAAGTCATCTTTCTCGCTTGAAACCCCTTTGGCAAGTTCTAATAATGGATATGTCTGCAGCATTAGCAGGTAAAACTCCAAGCAAACCTCCCTTTTTGATTCATTATGTTTTACTCCTCTCTCTCTCTATGAAACGCACACACTTTGATTTGTTCATACTGATTTGATCTTCCTGGTTTATTCTGTTGATACCCGTTTGGGATTTCTTGACTATAGAAAGGCAGAAGGTTCAACTATTCCTTAATGCTGCTCGTACTGGAAATCTCGATCTCCTGAAGAGTAAGTTTGAAATTATATACTTTCGGGTGCTTTCTGTTATTTGTTCATCTGTTTTTGTATTGCTTCTAGTCGTGAGTTTTGTTTGACCATTGAGTTTTCCAGAACTGGCGGCAAACCTCGATGACGGGCAGGGAGTAGCAATATCTGTATCAAGTGTTAAGGACGCAAACAAAAGAGGGGCGCTTCACTTTGCTGCGCGAGAGGGGAAGACTGAGATTTGCAAGTACTTACTTGAGGAACTGAAGCTCGATGTCGAAACAAAAGATGAAGATGGTATGTGTTTGACACTTCCTTCATCTCCTAGTGAAATCGTGTTATGTGCAAATTTTAATGCGTGAAATTACGGAGTGAAATGTATAATATTGTTTAGAATGCTGTTCCTTGATACACTTCAAGTGGCATGTGAGAACTTAGTGTTGGGTCTCTTTGCAATAACTGCTACCAACAAATTTGAAATCAGGTTGTGGCCTGATGGGGTTATTTGGAGTTTGAATCCTATTTATCATGTACTCGTTCAAGTTGATTGCCGGGGCAAAAGTTGCTGATGCCCTTTTTGTTGGACCATAGAATGACAAACCAAGAGGTGGGGTGAATTGGGTATCGGTGTACTTTCTCACTTTTTATGTTTCTCAAGAACTTAGATGGAAAACGGAAACAACCAATAAACACAAGGAAGGCACAATATTTTATAGTGGTTCGGTCCTCTTGACATACATCCACTATCAAGTGTAGTTCCTGCACTTTGGCTTTTCACTATACGGATTGGTTCCCAAGGTGCCAATAAACCTTTAGAGTGTTGTTTCGTGGGCTCACAACTAAACCTAATTCTTTCTTGGAAGATCAATCCCTCACACTCACCCACAAGTAGGGTGGTTCTTGAGTCTTTCAAACTCAACGTACATAATAACTCTGAATAGGAAAATGATCAAATGAAAGCGCAAACATATAATCCCTCTTGATAGGGTAGATATACAATGAAAAACTTACTTGATTCCCCCCACTAGACTGGCCTTCAAATTCTCAATTTAGGTGCATACGAATGGCCTTCAACCACTGAGGTCTTTCTCTCAAAGTTTTCAAGATTAAACCTTAATGAAGTCCCAATCAAGTACTCTTTTTTATTAGGCCTATTTATAAATCACTTTCCAACGGATAGTTTTTTAGCCGTTACACCAACCCGCGGTCGAACGTTTAAAGAGTTGTTGTGTTACATTTTCTAATATCGTGGTCGACCTCGGCTATTTGGCAGTCGACCACAGTCATTTTGAGGTTGACCCCAGCTCGTTGAGGTCCAAAACCTTAGCTACTGGAACCCATCTGTTGTGCCTCGGGATCAACCTCGCCTATTTGGCAGTCAACCCTAGGTTCTTCCTTCAAGCCTATATGCCCACATATAAGTTTTGGGCATTCTTTAAGTGGGTGACTAGGCCAACTTGCCTAGTGATATTCAATGGTATTCAAGACCTCTTTGACTTGTCCGAACATATGGTCAACCATTCTAAGGTTATTGGTCAAGTCTTGGTCAATCTCCATATAGGAGGGTTAGGGTTCCAACCATTAGTCCAGTTAGATATAGTCCATTTGTCCAATTTAAGACAACTAGTGGAGGAATCATTACAACTTAGGATTACTAGTTAAAGCAATGTAAAAGCAAAACCTAAGCTCTAGAAACCTAAGAATCTGTTTTTCAAATAATGACGACGTTGAGCTTGGTGAAGAAGTTGACACTTGGCTTCCTTGTCACTTGAGCTCATATTGTGATCTCCATAGGATGTGATCTTAAAATTTGTTGCTCTTAGAGATTGCTGATGACCGTGACCACTTGAATAGTTTAGCTACTTAAGGTCTTGATATTTGAGAGGAATTGACCAGAATGACGCTCCCTTGACAGTTTGATCCTTTGAAGGACATTCGGAAAATTGCACACATTTAAGACCTTGCCTTTTCATCACTCAATGAACATGTTAAAATACCAAAACAATATAAGCAATATGCAACAGTCCGACACTTTTCTGTTTGTTGCTCATTTGCTATCTCTGCAACCATGAGGATGCTTTTCATCTTCAAGTAAAATAACTTGGAGTAGTACAAGGTAGGTTAATGAGAGAACTCTATCATTTTCTTTAATCAGTGAAATAGAATTGATTAGCAGAGAGGAAAAAGAGAAGGGGTTGAACTTCTAATAAGAGAAAACGATATCACTCATATTAGTATTGCTGCATCTGCCATAACCTATGCAAGTTGGAGCCATCTGTTTTGTCATGGAACTGTTCTTAAGTTATTAACGATAAGTAAAATTTTCAATCTCTGGAACTCTGAGGTTCAAATGGTGGTTTACCCGCATTTATTCTTAATTTGGTTATAGGGTATGTACCAAGGTTATTAGAATGTTTAACATAGATGAAGTGTAGATTGAGAATTTGTTATCAGTGACAGTAGGGCAGTTTTAGTCCATGAGTGCTATAATTTACATTTTTGTTCCCTTTTCCCTTCACAGGAGAGACTCCTCTTCTTCATGCTACTCGGCAAGGACACACTGACACTGCCAAGTATCTTCTTGAATGTGGTGCAAATCCCTCTATTTCCAGTGACATAGGAGCCACAGCTTTGCATCATGCGGCTGGAACAGGTCTGCTGCCTTTTTTTGGTTAAACTTCTATTACACAGTTTGACGATGTTGAAACAGTCCATTTTCTATAACTGTATATTAAATTTTCCATATATATCTCAGATCTTTTTACTTTAGTGAGGGAAGTGGATAGAAGCTTTGTTTCTTGAAGTTTTAAGCCGATGGTTCATCAAATAATTGGTGGGTGGGTTTGGGGCCCCTATGTGGTGGCATGTGCTTCTTGTGTTGCTAGGTTTGGGTGTTGTATGTTTTATGGTTTCTCTGAGGGGTTTGTTGCTGCTGGATGGGTGTGGGTTGATGTTGGGGTTTATTACTTTTATTTTGTTTCCCCCCACCTCCTCGTTTCTGTTGTTCTGGCTCTGTTCCCCGGTTTGGGGTAGGGATGTGATCTGAAGGATGTCTTCTTGAAGCCTTTGCTCAGGCCTATTGGCTTTTGTTTTGGGGGCAATTAAAATTTTGGGTTCCACTCTGTTTCAATCTAACATTAAATTCCTGACTTCTTTCACTTCATTGTTTTCTATCTGATGTTTGATTGGCTCCATCCATGATTGTCAATGAAAAAATCTTGTAGGAAACATAGATCTGCTGAGGTTCCTACTGTCCAAAGGGGTTGATGTGGATTCACAAAGTGATGCTGGTACCCCAATGATTTGGGCTGCTGGTCATGGTCAACAAGAGGCTGTGAAGGTTTTGTTGGAAAACCATGCTAATGTAAGCTAACAATGATCTATCCTTTGCTCGGTATTGTATTTATATTCCTGAGGTTCTTATAGGTAGGATATTGTTAACTCTTCACATTTTGTGTATTTGTCAATTGTGTGTGAAAAACGAGGTTCTTATTGCTTAACATATAGGTTTTGGATCGTGTTTTACTTAGGCAGGTAGATTCCATCATGGAAACATCTGAAATATTGAGGGTAATTTGGAAAATTTGATGGAAATCGTAAACTACCTTTTGAAGTTTGTGGAACAAAGATTTTTTCCACCAACTTCATATGTGTGGTGTCCGAACATGATTCTGTTTTTTATTGTGTGTAATTTCTTCATTTTTATTTGAGAGTAGTGTGCACAGTCTATGTTATAATTGCAGCTGATTTAGAGAAAAGGCTGTTGGGTCATTTGTGCTATTTGATTTTATGGGGAAAAACTAGTCTGCACAACTAAGGGGTTCTGACATATGTATATTTGTTACTTTGCGCTCAAAGCTTATTGGGAATGTAGAAGATCCAGCAAATTGAGCTTGTATAAATGATTAAATTTAGTGTTTCTGTTTGTATTATGATTTATTGGGTTTCTTATTGTTTAACTGAAGCAATATGTTTGTTGCCAGTATACGCATCTGATTATATATAACACAACAGTCTAGAAAATGGAAATCCGTTGACCATACCACTACCTCTATTAGAATTTCTTGAAGCTTTTGTTTTCTAATTGAAATATGGATGATGGGTTGTCTGACATTGCAATTTATTTATTTGTTTTTTCGTATTGCAGCCTAATGCTGAAACTGATGATAATATTACTCCACTTTTATCCGCTGTTGCGGCTGGTTCACTGCCATGCTTAGAGCTGTTGATTCAGGTACCTAAATTCATTTCTCTTTCGTTAATTTGCATTGTTTGGCTTTTGTGATTCAGAGGGTATGCAACAGGCTGCCTGGTTCTGGTTATTGATTCATATAAAATAACGGCTGTTGTTATGTATGGTGCTGTGTATTTTCCTTTGCGAGGTGCAGCTTTTTCGTTTCAGTGCTTTTACTTTCACTTTTACCACTCCCCATCTTTATTAGATTTCTGGGGAGTCCATTAAAATCCATAAACAGAGTTGAATGGTGAAACAAGAGTCATATAGTCAACCTCATTTAGTTGGGGTAAGGCTTAGTTGGTTTGATTGAGTTGGGAGTCCCTTGAAAATTGTGTTGTTTTTAATGTTTATTGATGGGCTCATAGTCCGGCTCCGGTATTCTGTATCTTGTGTCAACTGACATGTGTATCCTTAATATGTTCTTTTTGACCAAACATAGTTTGATGGGCTCGTAGTCTGATATTCTGTATCTTAAATGAGCCCGATGCGTTGCCTTTCTTGTAATATATGATGTTGGCTTGCTTAATGCAACTTTGCAGGTGCTGGTCCCTTGAATTATAAAAATTCTTTTGCTAGAAGCTCAGTTCTTCAAAATATTTCTTGCCTGTTCAACATAAGCTTAGTACGGCATGATTCTTATCATCTTATGTATAAAAAATTAAGGAAAAAGGCAGAGGGTGAAGTAGGATATCATGTCCTATAGGCAGATCTTATTGTAACAAAATTTTTTTATGTGATTAATGTCTCTGTTGCTAGCTCCTACAAGAATACAATACTATTGCAATTATTTGTTTTTATTTATTGTTGTAGACTGTGCCGTTGTCTAACATTGACATGTTTAGCATTTGCTTTGCTGATAAGCACATCTTTTTCAGTTCAGTGCTATTAGTATATGCCCTTATCTTTTGTCTTCAATATTTTATACCATCAGTCTACATGTGATTGTGATACTGACTTTTGTGCTTTCTTCTATATAGGCAGGGGCTAATGCAAATGTTAGTGCAGGTGGGGCAACTCCAATGCACATAGCTGCCGATAATGGGAGCCCAGATATTATCAATTGCTTATTAAAAGCAGGAGCAGATCCCAATGCAGTTGATGAGGTATTCAATTGAGACTTTCACATCCTTGTGGAGTTTTAGGGTGCTTTTGTTATACCTTCTGTGGGGTGATTTTGAGAGGACTGTGATTCTCATGTCATATTCTGATTAGAATTGCTTGTGCATTTTGTACAAATTTGATTCTTTGGTATCCTCCCCTCTTTTGGACTGATCTTTTTGAAGCACAACATTTTGCTTCTCATCTTAAGAATCATTTCCTCACTCTTTTGGGGTTTGTTTATGGTTGCTTGTACGTATAAAAGAAGTGCTTCCAAGAAGTAACTCTACAATATCAGAAGTTATACCAAATGTGGGTGGACCATATATTTCATTATGTACATGATAGAAGTTTTTCTTGGCAAATTAGAGGCTTATGAATTGTTGTCCAGCTCTCATCTTGTTTGATTGGATACTAGCATGTCTTTGCTGCTCATTATTTCTTCATGATTTCTGGTGCTTTGTGGCTTTTTATGGAGTTTGTGGTTGACTCTAATTTATGGGGAACTATGGTTGATCTCAGGATTTCTAAGGACCGCCAAATTGGGATTTTGTCTTTCCCATTTTATCATAAACTGGCACAGTTGCAGCTCTAGCACCAAGTTCTTGGTACACTAATGTGCCATATCAGTATTATTCTTTGCAACTTTTACCTGCGAATTCTCAGATGATACTTTTTGTTTATGTTATCTTGAATGTCTATGCATCCCAGGATGAGAATGAACTAGTATCTTGCATGTCCTTATCTTTACTTCTATCCTAATTTAAATCATGTGAAATTTTCATTTTTTGTAATTGGTGCCATTGAGTAATGCAACATAAGGATGGAAAATGAAAGACTAGGATTAGTGCCAATTAATCTTTGTTCTATTGCAGGATGGCCTGAAGCCAATACAGGTTGCTGCTGCGAGGAGTAATCGTGGAGCTATTGAGGTTCTTTTCCCCTTGACATCGTCTGTGCAAACTATTCCGGACTGGAGTGTTGGTGGAATAATTGAACATATGCAGTCTGAAGCAGGAAAAGAACAGGTATAGTTCATGATATAAAGAGGAGATGACAATGTAGAAAAAGTATGACCTATTTCCTGAAATTAGAAACATGCCTATGGGTAGGGGTAGTGACAGATATCTGTTTTACCCATTTCCTTGTGCACCAGTTGTTTAGAGTCAAGGATAAAGATTTCTTACCCTATAGGAAACAGGAAGGGCTAGGGTAAGGCAGTGTTGCCCTACCCATTTACTTGTTTACTTGTCTAGGTAGCAGTAATTAGGCAATTTTACTGATATATTTTTACAGATATGTATACGTATATTAATCCAAGGTCCAGCCCATCTACATACCATTTCCCCAAACCCAAATACCTAAAGCCAAAAGGTCTAAAGTCTCGTAGAAACCCTGTATATTTGGTCATGCCTCCCCTAATGCTCTTCCCATGGTTTCACCGGCTATTCTGTTTAGTTGCCGGGTTATGGGGATTGTTATCCTTCCTCTATCGGGTAAGGGCAAATTCTTAATCAACCCTATTGTTTAGAGTAAAGTCCCCCACTCCCCCTGTAATCCCTTAGCATAGCCTTACCTAACCCTAAACTACACGTTGCCACCACTTCTTGGAGGGTGCAACCTAAAACCTTAAGTCATTAGGTGGACAGAGCTCCTCAAGTATATGAATGCACCAAGGACCTGAACAAACCGATGTGGGACTATAACTCCTAGCATCTCAATTCTCAACACTCCTTCACCCTCATGTGTAGCTTCAGCATACCTGGCGCTACATGTAGACAAACAACTTATGGAGGATAACAAAGAGACATGGGCTCTAATTCCATGTTGGAGGGTCCAATTCAAAACCTTGAGGCATTAGGTGGAGAGAGCTCCTCAATTATATGAAGGCACCAGCCACCAAGGACCTGAACAAACCGATGTGAGACTATAACTCTAACTCCCAACCTCTCAACGCCACTACCTATGGAAATTAGCACATACTCCACATGCTATAGATAATGAAGTCTGAATCAAACATAATTTAATATGTTGCCTGGCTAAATTGCCACTGCACAATGCTGGTTTTCATCGCCAATGTTGGTGTTCTTGCAGATCCTTGTGTTGACTTTGTGCTGCAACGTGTGCAGGGGGAAACAGAAAATTCGAAGAAAGCTGATACACCGAAAGACACCACCTTGCAGAAGCAAGATCTTCCTGAGGTGCTTATGTTGGCTATATCATTCTTGTTCCTTTCGGTACTGTGGTCATTTTGTTCAAATATTTATTGTGAACCCGATATGTATGTGACGAAGGCATGTGGACCCATCCAATTATGTATGTCTTAAATTAATAGTTATGTTTTTCATGTATGCAACCACCAAAGGTATAAGTATAATTGTATCTCCTCTTCCTGCCAATACCCTTAGTTTTTCCTGCAGGAAAGCTCTCTCTTCTGGTTCCTGTTTTTGTAAAGCTCCTTTTGCCCTGTAGTGTATGGTCCTTCAATAAAATCTGCAATCTATGGAGAAAGGGAAAAAAAAAAAGAAATTTATCTTCAATCCTCTCTCTCTCTCTCTTTAACTTTTTTATTATTACAGAAAAGGGGGTGTTAACATGGGTGTTAATGACTGGCATATATGAATATTCCAGAAAATGATAAATAAAACTGTCCTTGTTATGTAACTACATTTAAGGTTAAAAATAGGATGGCAGCTGAGGTTTTAGGCCTGAGTTTACATTGTAATCAAACTGAGCTTGGGAACTGCCTACCAAAATGTAAAATGGTTTTAATTTGTTTATTTGTTTCATTCATGCATTGTCACAATAATCTTGAAATATCTTTTTTAGAAATATGAATGATCTTGAAATAAGAAGGCAAAGTGTCATCATTCAATAGCTCAATCTTGAGTTTTAGTTGTGGAGAGAAGCTTTGGAAACCACAGAGAACCAGTCCCATGGACTATGGTTCCTTTGGGTATGTCTGAACATGGTAGTAAACATAGTTGTCATGGCGTCGCCATGGCGTCCTGGCGCTGGAGAAGGTTGCATGGCGACCTACGCCATGGCGCCCCTCTTTGATTTCTTCTTCTTGTCTCTCTTTCCCTCTTCGATTTCTTCTTTCCCTCTTCATTTCTTCTTCGATATCTTCTTCGATTTCTTCTTCCTTTCTTCTTTCCCTCGTCGATTTCTGAATTTTCTTCTTAAAACTTGAGAAACAATAGAGAAAAAATAAAACATGGCTTGAGTATACATCTATTAAAACATTAAAAATAGAGAAAATAAAAAATAAAACATGGTCGACATGCTCATTGCCACATGTCGATATATCGACGTGACATCCCTCCACCGACTTGGATCGCCGTGACGCGGTGACAACTATGGTAGTAAATATGGTGCAAGTGACTTTTCAATAGATAGAAGACTTTCTTATGCTTTCATATACATATATCTTTTATGAGTAAATAATCAATCAAAAGAAATTGTTAAGAGACAGGTAAGGATATTTCGTAGTTTCTTACCATGGTCTGTGACTGTGTTATTATCAACTCTAAACCATGTCTTTTTGTAATGTTTACGAAACTGTGACAAATTGTCGTCCATTTACCCAGGTCACACCTGAGGCAAAGCAGAAAGCTTTGGAGGCGAAATCAAGGGGGGATGATGCGTATAAAAGACAAGATTATCTTATGGCTATAGATGCTTATACACAGGTAGCTTAGCATCCATCTGTTTTATTGACTATGAAATCTTTCTGTCTCTCTCTCTCACAAACACACACAAAAGGGAAACTCTTTCTTAATTGAGGTTCATTGGATGATGTAGAAGTTTCTTTTTTTTTTTTTTTTCCCCTTTTTCTTTGTTAAAATCTCCTGGCTTGCTTAGAAATTTTTTTCCCATCCTAATATCATAATACTTCTTTCCCTTTCCAGATGTCCTGGAATTTCATTCTAGGAGGTTTATTTAAATCCTGTAATGAAACTAGAGAAATAATGGACAGAATCTGCACAAGGTAAAGAGAAAAGAAGAAGACGAGAACAAGTAGGGGCTCACGATTTGTTTCAATGACCAAACCGTGAGCAGCATATCATATTTATTGTTAAAACAGTAAATTACCCATAACCACATAATAGATGACTGTAGCACAGAAATATCCCTGCTGTAGACTATTAATTCTAATAATCTCAACACTCCCCCTCAAGTTGGAGTATATATATGATGGGGGACCGGAAAGGAGAAAAGAGAATCCAGAAAGAAATCAGGATTGCAGGGGGGGGGGGGGGGAAGAGAAGAAACCATGAGAAGAAGAAGAAGGGGGGGGGGGGGGAGAGAAGAGTGCACACGCACAAACTCATAAACTCAATTCATTCTATCCATTATTCAATTCTGCTCATCATTCATTGTCTTGCTTCTCAAAATATAAAAAAAAGAGAAGAAATAACTCCCTAGCAACTACTTCTACAACAATAACTGCCCCCTAATAACTACTTCTACAGCAATAACTGCCAAATAACTCTAAAAATAAAAGAGAAAACATAAATAAACTAAATGCAGGGCTGGTAGGGCTTGGGCTTGAGATGGTATCCCTTGGAGTATCTAATTGGGCCTGGGCTAGGGCTAGTAGGAGCAACCCCCAAATGTCCTGCATCAATATGTCTCCCATGCCCAGCTTGGCACAACCATCAAGAAATGCCGGATGAAACAAGGCTTTAGTAAACATGTCACCTAGTTGGCTCCCAGACTTAATAAACAGAGGAGACATAATTTTCTGCATAACTGCATCCCGTACAAACTACATAGTGTCAATCTCAATGTGTTTATGTTATTGCCAATGTAGATGGCGGCTTGATTACCACGAAACATATTTATAGGTTTAGTGACTGGAAAGTCAAGTTCCTGAAGGATCTCAACCACATTATCTCAGTTGCAGTATGAACTATAGCCCTAGTCTCAGCCTCAGTACTAGACTTGGCCACAGTAGTCTGCTTATTGCTCCTCCACATTACAAGATTACCACCAATAAAGGTACAGTAACCAGTGGTAGACCTCCTATCACCTTCACCACCAACCTAATCTGCATAAAAAAAGCAAACTAAATCTACCTGCCTATTAGGCCCATAAATAAGCCCTTCCCTGAAGCACCTTTGAGATACCTCATAATGTACAAGCTGCCTCCCAGTAAGCCTTCTTAGGTGTTTCCATAAATTGATTTATGACTCCAACGACAAAAGATATATCTGGCCTGCTAACAGTAAGATAAATAAGTTTGTTGACCAACCTCCTGTACTGATGATGCTTGTCTGCAAGGTCCTCACCATCACCTGCTCCAAACTTTTGATGCGGATCCATAGGTGTATTAACTAGCTTGGATGTAAGCGTACCAGTCTCAAATAAAAGGTCCAAAACATATTTCCTTTGAGATAGGCTGATACCTTTACTACTCCTCACAACCTCCATCCCAATAAAATATCTGTGAGTACCCAAGTCTTTCATTTGAAAATGTTGTCGTAAGTAAGATTTAATCTCATCAATACCAGAAGTCATTACCTGAAATAATGATGTCATCAACATATACAATCAGCACCACAATCACATCGACGAATGAACACTGAGTGATCTGAGTAACATTGGGTAAACCCACATTGAGTAACAACCTTACTGAATTTATCAAACCACACCCTAGGAGACTAATTCAGACCATAGATTGCTTTATGAAGTTTGCACACTTTAGTAGTGTGCTCCCCTTGAACAGCATACCCAAGAGGTTGTTGTATACATTCCTCCTTGTGTAAATCATCATACAAAAATGCATTTTTAATGTCGAGTTGATATAATGGCCATTTAAAATTGACAACAAGAGAAATGAGCACACAAACGCAATTTAATCTAGCAACAAGTAAAAAAGTCTCAAAATAATTCGCACCATAAGTCTCAGTAGACCCTTTTCTACCACTTGGACATTAATAGTGGACACCCTACGACACCCATAGTTGTCATGGCGTCGCCATGGCGTCTTGGCGCTGGGGAAAGTCACATATCGAGGTACGCCATGGTGAATGTAAAAATATCGCCCGATATGACGTCCATGGCGTCGCCATACCACGATATATGGGCATATCAGTCGATATTTGTACATTTGAATGTATAAAAGTTAGACTTAAAATTTTTTTAAAAAAAAAAACCATTTAATAGCTTAGATGCTTTTTCGTTAATGTCTATTGGAGGTGTAACTTGAAAATATACACCTGTAATACACATTAACATAAAAAATTAAAAACATCAAACATATTACCCTAATTACCCTAATTGGGGGGAAATAGAAATCGCAAAGCCAAAGAAAGTTCGAGACGAGAGTCGAGAGGAGAGAGTCGAGACTCGAGACAGAGGAACAGTTCGTGAGACAGAGGTCGAGATTCCGGCAAGCAGGCAACTTTAGCTTTAGTTCCTGGCTTCCTGCAACTCTCGGCTAGATAGTTCTTCACTCCTTCGTAGTTCGAAGTTGCAAACACCTCCGGCAACCTCCAGGACTCCAGGTAAGTAATTTTTTATTATTATTTTTTTAATTTGGTTCTTCTTCCTCCTCCCAGTCCTCCGGCAATCGATCTTTCAGTTCAGTTCTTCAGTTCTTCCCCTCCCAGCCTCCGGTAATGATTAGTGATTACAGCCAGTACTAGTATCTTTTTTAGTTTTATTTTTTCTTCTTGCCTTGCACAGCCACACATACGCAGTTACACACACAGAGACAGGGAGAGAGTCGAGAGACAGAAGGGGGGGATTTATTTCAGTTAGTAGTCCTCTCGGTTTTTTTTTTTTTTTGTTCTCTTTTCTTCTTCGCAACTGCTTGTACAGTCACAGAGACAGGGAGATAGTCGAGAGATAGAGGGGGCCCTCTCGGTTTTTTTTTTTTTTCTTCTTCGCAACTGCTTGTACAGTCACAGAAACAGGGAGATAGTCGAGAGACAGGGGGGGGGAGGGATTTATTCCAGTTACAGCCATAGTACTCTCGGTTTTTTTTTCTTTTTTCTTTTTTCTTCTTCTTGCCTTGCGGTTGCAGGCTTGCTTACAGTCGCAGACTTCTCATTTTTTTTTTCCTTTTTTCTTCTTGTTGCCTTGCACAGTTGCACTTGCAGGCTTGCACACTACCTTCGGTTTTTTGTTTCTACTTCTTGCCTTGCAGTTGCAGGCTTCCACATAGACAGAGAAGGTGTATTATTTTTTTCTTCTTCTTGCCCTGCACACAGCCACACACAACAGCAGCACATATTCAACTCCATTAGTCCATAATTTCAGTTTATTTCCCCTTCAGCTTAATGTTAATCTGCTAAAAACCAGTACTTTGATAGTTTGATTTTGTGTTTTCCATCCTAGTTCAGCTTAATGTTAATCTGCTAAAAACCAGTTTAATTGTTATTTTTGTTTTGTGACTTTTGTAGTCTCTTTCATATACACTAATGGATATTACACTTTCATGAATTAAACCATAGTATATTAGTAGTACACTTTCATGTTGATTTTTGATGTTATAGGACATATATTATAGCATACTAAATGACATTAAAAATAGAGAAAATAAAAAATAAAACATGGTCGACATGCTCGCCATGGCGTTGACATGTCGATATATCGACGTGACACCCCTCCACCGACTTGGATCGCCGTGACGCCGTGACAACTATGACGACACCTAACTTTTTACCTGGAGGAAGATCAACCAAAGTCCATGTCTTACGAGAGATCAAAGCATCCATTCCACCTCCTGAAGTCCACTCAAGATGGGACAATGTCTTATGATGAGTTTTGGGAATAGAGTTTGTAGACAAAGATAAAGCAAAATTATTAAGAGATGTAAGACCCAAACAAAATTTTCTATGGGGTAAGCAACCATAGACATGGAACTAAATCTCGGTTTCGCAGTTTCCGAGATGAGTTGGCCAGGTACTTGAAAAAATGCATGGTTTCGACTGGTTTTGACCGAGATGTTGGTAATTTTGTAAGTTTCGACACTTATGCCCATCAAAACTTGGGGAAGCCTAGCTCGAAATTAGTACAAATACTTATGTATGCCAGAAACCAGACCAGAAACCAGGACAAACACTTATTTATGCCAAATATCTTACTTAAGATATTATTCATAAATAAGAAAATACCCCCTATTTGAATCCAATAAAAATAGTTAAAAAAATCAAATTCCTAAAGGATAAAAAGTCAACCCCTCAGTTCAAGAACAAAAATTGGATTTTCGGTGGTAGGTGAAATTTCCAACTTTCTAATGCTGGGGTTTTTCTCAAATCTACTAAATTCCATAAATCTGATTTTTTAAGATATTGCTAAAAACCAAAAGTGCAATAAAATATTCATCTGTTTAGATGTCTAAAAAATTATTTACATTCAAAGCCATTTTGACAGCATTCGCGCATACCAAATTTACTTTGACCGGAACATAACTCCTTCAATATAGTTCAGATTTGTTGAATTGCTGTGTGATGTCAGAAAGTTCTAGACTTTATCAAGAGACCTCCTTTAGAGTTCTCTCCTTATTCTCTGTTGATAGTCCCCAACACAGTCCATATGGAATATTTCCTTTTTTGGTTCCATTTTGAAGAATTTTATCTTCATCTATATGGAATATTTTATTTTTTATGATTTGCATGTGGAAGAATCTTTATTTTCCTCTGGAGATTTTCTTGCTGTATCTTTGTTCTTTACCATCAGATCAGAATAGGTGACAATGTGATGGTTCTGTTGCTATGGGACTGTAGGCAATTGACCTGGACCCCACTGATGCTACTTTACTCTCAAATCGAAGCCTTTGTTGGATACGTTTGGGACAAGCTGAGCATGCCTTAGCAGATGCAAAGGCCTGCAGAGCGCTGAGACCAAATTGGGCAAAATCTTGCTATAGAGAAGGTGCAGCTCTACGTCTACTGCAGGTATGTTAACATTGTTACTCTTTTTCCCTCGACCAAAAGATGATCAGTGTCTCAGATAACTGCATTCCCTTTTCCTTGCAGAGGTTTGATGAAGCAGCAAATGCCTTTTATGAGGGTGTAAAGCTTGACCCAGAAAACAAGGAGCTTGTAAATGCTTTCAGGTAAGGATTAAATACCTTCTGAATATATTACTAATATGACCTTCAATCCTTTGATTGATTTTAAAATAAGAAGTCCTAAATCCTCCTCTTTCTCTCTTGAAATGCACACCCTGAAATTAACTTTTCATTTTAGCCCAGCCAATCTTAAATCCCTCTCGTGATCAAATGTTTCTGTACCCATTCATCTTAAAAGTGATAAATGAAGGGACTGTTTTAAGTGTTTCAGCCTAAATGACTAAATCGGGTGGAAAGTGGAAACAACCAAAATGTGTAGAAAAATGTGAAGCTGCAAAAGGGAAACTTCAGCCATGTGTTTTGTTTTGGTGGCTGAAATAAAAGATTTTCAATTCTTCTCTGAAACAAAATAAAATTGACAACCGAGGACCAGATTCAGTAAGTGTCCGTTTGATAACACTCCAAGAAACGTGTTTTTCATTTTTTCTGTTCTAAGAAACGAAAAAACACCCCAAAAAGTTTTATAGACACGTTTCGTTTCTACTGTTTCTTGAAACATAGATTAAAAATTATGGGCCAGAGAACAGGTTTGACGAAACAAGTATGACTTGTTTTTCTGTTTTTTGAAACAATTTGAAGGAAACTTGTGCCCGATAAAATAAAGGGGGGGGGGAATAGTCATTCCCGATAAAAAGCTCAAGCGCCATCAATTCTCCTCCAACCTCAAGCTCCATTGCCATCTCGACTCTCCTCTAACCTCAAGCTCCATTACTCGAGAGCTCCTAGCGCCTGCAACTCGCCATCACTCGAGAGCTCCTACCGCCTGGAACCATTTCCGGAACAGGTTTACCAAACGCTTTTGAACACCCTAAAAACTGTTTCTCAGCACAGAAACGGAAAAAGCTGTTTCTGCTGTTTCTCATCACAGAAACAGCAGAAACGTCATCAAACGGTGCCTGAAATACATGCTCCTGAGTTTTACATTAACTCCTAGTTCCTTAGTTCTAAAGCCCAGTTTTGGACTACATTTTCTTGACTTGGATATGGATTTTTCTCGATCATTATGCAGCGGTACTTCATATCCCTCCCCCCCCCCCCTCTTCAAAAAATAAAATAAAATGGTGCAAATGGAGAAATTTGGTTTCCTTTGATAAATAAGCCTAATAATTGTGTAAATATAAACTAGCTGACTTGGTACAAACGATAAATAAATTGTGATTTGTCATATTAGCTGGCATTAAATTAAGGAAACTATAAGTAAACAATTTACTTAGAAGCTGCATTATGTTCTTAAATTTGCATTTAATTAAAGTATTTCCATCTGTTACTGGTTTTCTGTTCATGCCTAACTTGTATTATTTGTAGATCAAGGAAACACAGCCAGTGGTTACTCTTTGATTAAACTAATGTACAATGCCTTGTGCCAGAAAAAATGTATAATGCCATATTATTCTTGATAGTGCAATTGATTTTTCCCCCTGTAGGCTCTTGATTTTTAAGTTTGCAAAAGGTTTCTAGGTGGGTGGCTATTTTAGCCATGTAGAGTGCTGATTTGGCAAATTTTGGATAGATGGGGCACCCTTGGGTAGTTGGGTTGTCTGTGAGTCAGATTGTGTTTGATCTCAATTGAATGGCTTACCCATCTTGTGTATTTTACTCCTTGTATTTTCAGCCACCAAACCAAATGAGGCCGATGTAACTATATTACTCTTGGATAGATAGAGGTCTATGTAGATTAGTCATCCGTCAAATGTTGAAGTATATAGCCACAGTGCATTGAATCTTTTCCCCAAGTATTGTCAGCTATCCAGTCTTTTTGAAATTTGGCTTCTTGATTGTGCAACATAATGTAATGCTTTTGGCCTGAAACTTACCACATCAGTCAAGGGGGGCCATTAAGTAAATTTGTCTAAAAAGTTGATGTTCAACTAAGCTGCCTTTTGTCATTTGCTTCAAAATTGAGTGTCAGGGTAGCTTCCAAGGATCCAACCTCCTATGTGTAATGTGCATACAGCACAGTGTACTGATGTTGTAGCCTATGTTGCTTTGATACCACAGATCTGTTTCAGTAGGGTATCAAAGCATTTAAGATTTGCTTTTAGTATACAGACAAGGGACACTACAAAGCACTATTAATTTGCTTTTGTATATTTAACTACCTTGTGGTGCTCATCTTCCTCCTACTTTTTGTTTTATTTATTTATTATGATTATTATTGGCACTCAACAGGGAAGCGGTGGAAGCTGGTCGAAAATTTCATGGCACAGATGATAAAAAGGCTTAGGGGAGTTCGGCGTAAAATATGAGGGAAGAAGCCAGACTGACCTAGCTTGTGTAAGTGTATGTTGGGCAATTTTGTTCTCATGAGGAGTTTAATGTTTATTTTTATTATTGCATGCCTACTGGAAGTACCGAAGAGGGGTGGAAATAGAAGCTGGGTACTGCAGCAAAAGATAACTGGAAGTGAAGAATGCCTAATATTTCATTTTGTGAAAGCAAATGGTTATACCTAGCTGTCCTGGCAAAAGATTTAATGAGAAAATATGAAACATTGCATTCTGTGAAAGCAAATGGTTATACCCAACTTTTTTCTTCCCTCTCCTGTTCTCCCCTTTTTAAAGAGCTTGCATTAGTGACCTGCTGTGTGAAACATCCATGACTTTCTCATGTTCAGGAGGCTAACTGATTATGATATTGTGGCCTTGTGGATGATTAATGCAACCCCAGGGTTCCAAAACACCTTAATTAGGTCACTGTTGCCTAACAATGTGATTAAAATCCAAAAAGAGAAAGAGAATGAGGGACAGAATTGTAAAAAACTTGAAGGACCAATGTATAATTTTAAAGAGAAAGAATCAGCAGTAGGTAGTCTCCCCAGAAGAAGCCTTCAGAGAAAGAACTGGACTTAGGAGCCTTAGGTAGGTGCCACATTTTCAACCCAAACAGGTTCCACGGTATGATCTTCATTAGATGTTTCAATATTGTATGCTGAAGCCACAGTAAAAACTCCATTGGCCGGTAGGCAACCAAATGTATCTATCCCTTTGATTCACCATAGGAATGGGAATGGAGAGAATATGAATCTGATGTGGCCACCAATGGAAAATGAGATCTTCCGTCCAGCGTCTTGTTGCTTGTTCTATAAGTTGATCCATCAATGTAGGAGTTGTTATTGGTGAAGTTTGATCTCAGTCTAGAAAGTGTAGTGGGAAATCTTCGGAGAATCGTTTTGGCCTTCAAATGCGTTCGAATGCCCTAAAAGGTGCATACATTACCACCAAAGGTGGTGAGTCCTATAGAACTTGTCGAGATTTTCGATTTGATATGTATATCAATATATGTTAGGCTCAGTTGCAATCCTGATTGGATGGGTCTTTTGGGTTTCTAGGGGTATTTCTGTATTTTTTTCGGTTTGGGCTTTTCTATAAAGCGTCTTTATCTCGTTGAGAAAGAGGTGTGAGATTTGAGGGTTTGTAATATTCTTCATAGAAGTACTGAAACCAAGTTCAATCGAACTTTGAATGTAACCTACCTTCATGGGGGTGAACCATGTAAAATCTATGTTGTGTGTTTGTGTGTTTAGTTCTTCTATTCTATTTTCGGTTTTGTTCTGCAAATCCCATATCCGGGCATTGTTTTTCTAATAGGAGTCATAGGAGGTAACTGAAATGGTGCAGGTCTAGGTCTATGATTCGAAATCCAAAAATCTGTCCAGGGATTTATGCTCATGCCATCTCCCATTTTATGTAAATCCTTTTTAATAATAGACTGCGAGCTCCCAGAATAGATTTCCTGCCCCAAGACGCATTAGTAGGAGATGGCGCATGAAAGGAAATCTGTGGTGGGGAAGTACCTTTGCTTCATGATACGCCCCCATAAAGAATTTGGGTGTTGTGAATTGTGATTTGGATCCTAATTGAATTTAGAAAAGAAGTGGGAGTAGGACTAGTTTTTAAGGTTTGGACTTTGGATTATGGGCTTTGATTTGTTGGTGAGGTTCATATCCTCTCTCTCTCTCTCTCTCCCTTTATTTGATTCTGTATATTTTACCATGAAATTCTATTCCAAATTTGTATATTTATTAGGGGAAGGGATCCGTCGTGAGTGGGGGTAGTTTGGTATTTCATGGGGACCATTGATTTCATCCAATGGTTTTATGTGTGATCATACACACGTTCAAACCCTAAAAAGAGAGGGCAAGAGATCGTTGCCTAGTCACCTGGCCCCCCACATCAACGTGGGACATCAATATGGATTTGGTTTTTTATTTTATGAGAATGAGATGGTAATTTTGCGTGTTTTTTTGCCTGGGGTAACACAAGGACACAAAAACGCAGTCCGCACCCACTCTATGGCTCTTGTGACATGGGACCAACTAATACTATATAATAATGTAATCATTCCCCTTTTTTATATAAATAAAAAAGGGAAAAAGAAGGTTAATAAAGTGGTTTAGGACAAAAATTGAGTTGGATTGAACAATGAACAGTGATATATGATGTAGCAAAAACAGAATTCAAGTCGCCAACTCTTTAATTTTTCTGATTGTAAATTTGTAATCTTTTAGGGAGTTCTAGTTTAAACAATGGGGAAAAAAGAACTCTGGGGGTGTAGGTGTTGCACCAGACACGGAGGTAGGATAAAATGATCATCTTGCCCCTAATGAAAGGCAGAAATGTTTGTCCTTTTGATGCTTTGGTGTGTGCTCCCATTGGCCCCTGCGCACTTGCAGGGGCCATGCCACCCCCACAGAGAATTCTCCCCCCCCCTCCCCTCCCCTCCCCTCCCCTCAACAACAACAATATCGATATTTTATATGCTAAGAGACAATTGATCACCTAAGAATGCACATTATATGGATAACTCCTGCTTAATTGCCATTTTCCATGATGAGTGAAAGAGAAGTAAATGGTAATTTTAAGTCACTGGAATTAAAAATATAAAATTGACCAAAATGCCCTTTTGATGGTTTTTCTTTCTTTTTGAGTGTGGCACGCATGTCTCTCCTAAGATCGGGATGGATTGGTATTTTTTGTTTAGGGATAGGAAATCTCTCTGGCAAGTGTGGCAAGTGGTTTTCTCACCTATGTACCTTTTGTTGGTTGAGCTAACCAGTTAAGATTAAATTTTCTATTCTTCTATTTAATAATTTCTTCCAAAAAATATTTTTATTGAAAAAAAGAATCTAATTAAAGGAAAGGACAAAGTATGGCTAATCATATAAATATATGGTCAAATGTTCTTTGTGCCGGGGCACAGGCTGCGCCCAGACACATGGGCGTGGGTGAAATGACCATCCTGCCCCTCCTGAATGGCAGGTCTATGTGTCTAGGCACAGACTGCACTGCGGCACAGAGAACATCTGCCCTAAATATATTTAGTTAATCGAAAATTTTGCCACGTGACATATCAGATGGATCGCAAATCTTGTGGATAAATAGATTATTAGGTCTTTAGCTCACAAGTCAAGATTCTATACAAATAAAGTTTATCAAGTGGCAAATTAGAAACTTAAAATTTCAAAACCATAGGCAAGTGCACATTATTAGTTGGAAAATGATAGGCATACATGAACATATATAGCGATACACATGATATTTGACAAGTGACCTATCTAGATCGTCCATTATATATCCATAAGGTAAAATTGCCTTTATGAAAAATTTTATGAACGGTCTACATGTTAGTGAGGAGAGAAGTGTGAGGAAGGAAAGTGAGTATGAAATGATGTATGATGGCGATAGTGTGCGATAGTGTGACTATTGTATATCTTTTTCTCACTCTCTTTGTTTCCTTATTGCAAAAGTTGGAAGGAATCATGGATTTAGTGCTCGATATCGGATCAGCTATCGGCCATCCCGAAAACTGATACTATATCGACATGGATCGGCATGTATTAAACAGTTTTGCCCCTTATTAGGGTTCTTGATAGTTTTACCCCTGGTCTATATAGTTCCACGAATCTAGGAATGACCATGTATTTGGATGTCTATGCTAATACAAACACAAATCGTTCAATATAGTGAATTGTACGGTATCAGATCGATATTGATATGGATCAGACGTATCAGACAATTTTTTTTCTTGATTCTCCTTAAAAATGGATTTTTTTTTTTAATTTTAATTTTTATCATTTTGGCCCTTGTCCATACCATGTTTACTATATCAGAATCGATCACTTGCAAAATCTGTATGTATCGGTATTGCCCATTACTGGTTATATGATACCGATACCTCAAACCATGGAAGTAATAAAATCATGAGTACATTGAAGGGCTTTGATGATTTGTTTACCGAAGGTGAGATCCATGGTAACTTCACCCATGTCCGTTTTCTACCAAAGCTTGACGGTTGGATTCCGTAATCAAAGCCGCCTCTTGCAACTGTCAATATTTTTCCGTGTTTACCAAAAAAAAAAAAAAATTTTTCCGTGAAAATTGAAAGAGAATAAAAATAAAATTTAAAAAAAGAAAAGGGGATAATAGGAAATATCTGGATTTCTAAAACAGTCTCTCTCCGTGTCCGTGATCAATCCAATCCAATCCAAGCGTCTCAATTTACGCGCCATTTCGTAGAAAAAGGAGGGAACTCAACCACGACAACTCTCTCTACAGTATTTTTAGGTTTTAACCTTCAATTCTCTTTCTCCTCTTCTAAGGGTTTTTCCTGCTTCTTCTTCTTCTTCTTCTTCGTCAGTTCTGTGTTGTTGTTGTTCTTCTGCGTGAGTTCTGGTTCTTTTCTTCTTCTTTTTTCATCGATAGATCCCTAATCGTTACCTTTGAAAGCTAGGTTTAGGGTTTCTTCTGTAATGTCGAAGATCTCACAAGCTCGTTACGGTTCTATCCCTTCTGCTATTCCTTCTGCTTCAACTTCTAACTCTGGGATCGAATTCATTTCTCACGCAAAGGAAAGAGGAAGATCAATCATCGCAAAACGGCGTCCATGGAGAGAATTCGTAGATCTACACTCTTTTGGCCGTCCGTACACTTTTGGCGAAGCGATGGTCCGTATAAAGCGTAATCTCTACTATTTCCGTGTCAATTACGCTTTTATCATGTTGCTGATATTGTTCTTGAGTCTTCTATGGCATCCAATTTCGATGATTGTCTTCCTCGTCGTGTTTATCGCTTGGTTCTTCCTTTACTTCTTCCGTGATGAGCCGCTGTTTGTGTTTAAATGGACTATTGATGATCGTGTGGTTCTGGTTTTATTGAGTTTGGTTACGATTGTTACCCTGGTTTTGACTCATGTGTGGTTGAATGTCTTGGTTTCGCTTGTTATTGGAATTGTGATTGTTGGTCTACATGCCTCCTTTAGGACAACCGAAAATCAGTTTCTGGATGAGCAGGATGCTGTTGATGGAGGATTGCTTTCTGTTGTTGGAAGTCCGACTCCGATGAGAACAACATACGGTCGTATTTGAATTTGCTGATTGGTTCTTTTTGTTGTGCACTGGTGATTAGGATGTTTTGTGGCGATTGAGCAGTTGGGGGATTATCAGATTTGAAGCGACTGCCACTGAGTTAAGTTCTTTAGATCTGCGGGAGAAACTTCTTCAATGATGCTGTAAATGGTTTGGGTGCAAAGAGGTGAGATCCTCTGCGCGCATTTCTTTTGTTTTTGTTGCCGGAAAGTACATCCCAAAGGAAGTGATTTGTAACTGTTTCATTCTAACTTCCTGTAGAGCTGGTCAGGTTACATTTACTCGATTTTGTAATTGTTCTTTCTTTCCCAGTCGATTGTCGAGCTGGTCAGGATGTGGTCCTTTCAATCTTTTTTGTAAATGCTATACTTGCACGTTGATAGTATTTTAGTCATCTGAAGCAAAACTGGTTGTCTCTCAAGTCTTAATGTGTCATTGTTCTTTAATATGCTGTTGAAATTGCTGTACTGATGCAGTAGGAAACTAATATATTTTCAGCAAAGGTATGTCCATCCATTTTATCCCAACCTAATGCAGTTGGCTACAGAAATTCTGTTGATTCGCGTAATTTTAGTTTCGATTGTCAGACTTGCTGCTCATTGTCTGGTTATCTTTGATTTCATCCGAGTGAGTAATTGCTCATTTTCGAATTATTCCTGTAGTGTTCACTGAAAGTGTAAACCTCTCCCAGCATTAAAAAAGAGGAACTCTCCCTGTTTTCCTCTGCCTCCCATTCAGAAAACCCATGACGTAGTAGGATGAATGTTCAGTCAATAGATGGTAGGATTAATGGCTGCAAATGAAGGTTCTTTCTTGGTTATCCTCTATATCATCTCCAGTTATGAACATTGTCTTGTCAACCCACTAGGCTTATGGGTGAACGGATTTACCTTGTTTGCCAAACAGGAATTGTGGCCTCAGCTATATGATTTGTGTTAGCCAACCCCCTACCAGTTTGTCTGAGGCTCTGACCTCATTCCTCTTTTAATGTTCAGGTGTCCTGTTGTTTGATGTTGATCAAGCACATTCCATTGTACTGATTCTTGAAAGTGTAGCTGGTGGAGATTGCAATTATTGATCTTGCTCAACCTTGCAAGTGAGCTGATATTGCAATTGGATATCTTTACAGTTATCTTTCTCTCTGTGAAACATGGTCTTCTGTGCTCTGTTTTTGATGGATCTGTGCATGTTATAGAGATGCGTCAGCATGTCCAGACTTTTGTGGCTCTCATTTTTTTTATTGTTTTAATTTTTTGGGGGTGGGGGTGGGGTTTGGATGTTTAACTGAGCATATTGCCCATGGCATGCTTAAATGGATGGCTTGTCAGGTTTGTAGGTTGTCTGATTTGCCTCTATTACAAGCCCGATACTAGTTAGCGATTCTGTGTCGAGTGGCTGAAGAATGTCTGTTAGGCACACATTAGGAATTATTAGGGGATGAACTGTGTTGTCTTCTCCAGAATGTTTTTTTTTTTGGGTGGAGGGAGGGGAAAATTATCTCCTCCGATTTTCTGCCCGGCCCAGTTCTTCAGTGCCTATAATAAGAGGGGTGGACCCACTCGGGGGCAGTGTTTGGGCAGGGAACTGGAGGAGATAAAGATCCAATCCGGGGAGGTGTTGCTATTAACAACATGAGAAAGAGCTATTTTTTCTATACAGGAGATCGGATTTCTAACCTTTTTTCTTCCATGACTATTATTATAATACAACTGAAAAAAAGTATTGGCTTCTAAACATGTTTCAGACGCCGGTGCTGACTCCTGTGATTCTACATGCATTGAATGACAAAATTATTGACTTGGAAGTTCTAATTCTTGCAAGCATAGTTGATATTGGATGTGGTTTGTAGAACCTTTCATTATTTTTGTTTTCTGGATTAAATCTGTTAGTAAAGTAAAAACTCCATAATCTACTGCCTATATGGAATGAGAGAATTACGCCCTCTATACTTCTATAGTCCAATTGCAGCTGAAGCTAAAGCTTGCGTAGCCAGATTTAGCTCATCTTTTTGGCGTGAGGGACAGTCAAAGCTTTAACCGTAGATGTATGTATGGTTTATTACGCTCTTATCTTTTTGTATTTGTTTTTACCATCTGAAAGTGACCGGTGCAGTGATTCTGTTACTGTTACTTTGGTTTTAATGATAAAGAGGAAATATTCTCAAACAAGATTTTTCCAACCGTATCATTCTCAAATATGCTTGTACTGTCCGTTCCTCCAGCAAGTAGAGAAGACCAAGTGATTTGGGATTTGGGAAAAAGAGTATTTTACTGCGTTGTCTTTTATTCCAGTAGGTGGGACCGTGGGAGGATTTGGAAGTCGACTGAGGATGCTAATTCGATTGCTCTGACAAGTTGCCACCCTTGGTGGTAAGGTCTCCAGCTGTTGATAGTGGATAGCGAGGGTCGAATCAAGTGTTTTAAGAATTGGTAATCGGATTGGCGAATAATCCGATTCAGATAGGAATGTGGGATCCGATTCAAACTCCAAATCCTTTTAAAATTCCCTATTTTTTAATCTGAGGATCGATTCTAGTGTTCTTGAGCATGGATTCAGGCCAACTCCGATCCGATCCGATCCGGCTTTGAATCAGCAATGATCGATTCTGTTTCTGATTCCTTGTTTTAAAACCTTTGTTGAATCCTACCTCATGTGTTTGGTGGATTGGCTGGGTGGGAGCGGGGGAATTAGCGAGGTCAGGATGGCTACTTCGTACTTGTTTTGAAATTTAAACAATGATCGATTTTCCTTCCACCCTTGGCGAAGAAAGAACATTATAAGTTATATCATTTGACCTTTGGATTGGATTGGGAAAAGATATTCAACTTTTTTCTTTTTATGAAAGTGTAATCATACAAAACACGGATCTTTATTGCCCCCAGTATTGGGGGTTGTGCGCATCATGCGGCTGGGTACCAACCATGTGTGCATAGTGGGGTCTACTGTACATACATGGGTGGTGTCCAACCACACGATGCGCACTGGACTGTCTCCAGTACTAGGGGCGACAATTTTCCTACAAAACACACTTCAATCCCTAAAGGTTAACTAAGTTTTACAATAAGTGGATAATTAATGATGAAATTCTTCTGCCCAATGGAGGACTCCAATCATAAGATAACATCATAGTGAACGAAGAGAAAATCTCTTCATCTTGGGTACCAAAAAGTTCTCTTTAAAGTCAAAATCATGTGAACAACCGCTGATTTGAATGGTTGGAGGTTTGTCGGTTGAAGTGCATGTTCCCCAATAGATCAAGGGTTTGACTCTCTTGATCACATTTGTATAATTAAAGGCTCTTTAAAGACTCCTTTTTCCTTTCCTCCCTCGTAGTTTTGTTGGCTTGTCTTAGCCTTCCTTTGTAGCTAGTCTATGGACCCTTGACTAAGATTGACCGAAATCATTAGCTCATATCCTAACTTTTTTTAAGTTGTGCTTTATGGTTTTGATAAAGACACTATATGGTTTGAACTTTGAACGCCACCTCTATAAGCATATTTAAAACTTAATATATATATTTTTTGATAAAAGGAAAAATATTTATTGAATTGAGTCCAACGCTTAGTGTCGAGATTACACAAATCAGACAACCAAGGAGAGGAGATGGGCTAGGAAGTCCTACTCGAAACGGACTTTGCCCTCTGGGCCAGGGAATCAACTATGCTGTTATTCTCCCTGGTAACATAGTGGAATGAACAAGTTAAATAGGAGGTTAAGTGCTTGATATCAAGGATGATATTGAGCACTTCAGCTTGAGGGGAAGGATTTGCTGAGTTGATGAAGTCTACCAAGACCTTACAATCGGACTCAACCATAATATTGTCCAAACCATCAACAATCCCTTGTAGAAGACCTTCCCTAATTGCCAATGATTCTCCTTGAAGAGCAGAGGTACAGTTGATGGGTTCCGACACAGCAGCAACTGAAATCCCCTGTTGTCCCTAATAATAAACCAAATTCCTCCTTTTTAGTTGTGGAAGGAGGCATCAGTGTTTTATTTGAAGAAAGGACTAGTAGGAGGGCACCACAGTGGAATGATGATAGCTGGACGAACCTGGACTTGGATAGTGGTTGGAATAGTGAATAGCGATGCTGCACGAAATTCTTGGAAATCCCGATTTGCTTTGATAATTACCTCCTTGGGGGACCAGGACTTTCTAGAGAAAATAAGGTCATTTGTGGCGGTCCAGATGTTCTAGCAGATGAAGCAAGCTAGGCCCAAGATGTCTCTTTTAAAAGATTTATCATTGGAGTGAAAGGCTCCCCAAGTTTGAATACACCTATAGACTTGTGGCTCATTACTTGGAAGGTAGAAAGCTAGAGGAGATCCATTCCAAACTACTCTAGCGAAGTTACAATCCACTAGGATATGGTTGGCTGATTCTACCATGGCTCCACATCTTGTGCATGTAGTATCTATAGGAATTTTCTGACGAGCAAGGCCTTCTGCAGTAGCTATTCCATTGGTGCTGACCCGCCAAAGGGGACTTCTGATTTTTGGGAGAGTGAAGGAAGACCAAATTTGGTTCCAAACTTGCTGGGGGATAATTTGGAGATGATTATTGCTGGAGGACGAAGAAGCTATTGACCTTTTTGAGATATCTGCCAAGTTTGATAAGTGATGATAAGCAGATTTTACTGTGTAGGCTCCCGACTTTGCTGGCCCCCAAATTTGGACATCTAGTCTGTCAAATAAACTTAATTTTATGGCAGCAATGGCAGCTCTGTCTTCAGGGTGAAACATTTCTTCTACAATTTACAGGCGTCAAGTTCTATTCTGGTGATCAATCAGGTCCGAAACCATTTGAACTGATTGGTCTTTGAATACCTGATGGGTGATCTTCATATTAGGCGTAGATGAGAGCCAACAATCATCCCAAATTTTGATGTCTCTACCATTCCCAACTATCCAAAGCAGGTTGGATTGGAGAACTTTTCTGCCTTCTATAAGCCCTCTCCACGCCCAGGAAGGATTGGATCCCAAAGAGACATTGGGAAAAACTGTTCTAGGAAAGTAGTTCTGTTTTAGGAAAGAGCCCAAGAAAGAGGAGGGATCTTTCCACAGACGCCAGGTTAGCTTTCCTAGAAGGGCTTTGTTATGAAGATTACGATCTCAAAAACCAAGGCCCCCTTTGCTTTTTGGTCTGAATAATTTCTCCCAGGATAATCAGTGGATATTCTGCTTTCCCCTATCGTTTTCTCCATAGAAGAAGTTTGTTGTAGCCTACCTAATGTTGTGATGATGAGATGTCGGTAGCCGGAAATGAGAAGATGCATAATTACTCAAAGATGATGCCACCGATTTGATCAATGTTTCCTTCCCCGCTGGCGAGAGGAGTTTTTGCTTCCAGCCACTGAAACTGTTTGCTTGTCTGCTCAGATAAATCACTAAATAAAGCAGCTTTGGATGTCCCAAAAATTGTAGGAAGACTTAAAGTATTTTTTAGGAGCCTCGCCATAGGGAATCTTGAGCATTCTAAAGATCATTCTTTTAAACTTGGAGGGAGTATTTGGGGAGAAAAATAAGGGGGATTTTTGGTAGTTAATTTGCTATCCGCTTGCATTGTAGTACAATTTCAAACACTCCTTAAGGTTGTGTATCTCTGGAATGGAAATTTCTGAAAACAACAAACTGTCAGTTGCAAAAAACAAGTGAGACAAAAGTGTAGTTCTGTTTTTTATCTTCATTCCATCGATCAGCTTTGAGGCCATTGCTTGATTCAAAATGGAATTGAAAGCCTGGGAACATAGAACAACAATGGCAGGAGATAACGGACCTCCCTGTCGGATGACTCTAGATGGGGTGATTTTTCTTCGAGGAGCCCCATTTATTATGATGTTGTAGAAAACTGATCTGATGGAAGCCATAACCAGATTTGTTCACTTACTACAGAACCCAAAGCAGAGCAGCACTGATTCAATGAAAAACCATTCAAAGCAATAGTAGGCCTTCTTCATGTCCAATGTGAGAACTTTATTCTCAAAAAGCTTTTAAGATAGGAATGTAAATTGGATTTAAAGAATAAGTTAAAAGTGACGTGTTATTATGATACACATATTTTTTTAATACACATGTGAAAAAACACTCACCCTCATTAAATTAAAAAAAAAATTGTTTATAATACTAAAATGACAAAAAAATAAAATTATAAATTATTTGAAGGATGTCAATAAGAAAATCCCTTTGATAAAACCGTATCTCAAGAGATTGAGTAGTGAAATATCAAAATTATCATAAAATGGAAGGCTTCATGTTAGTACATGTATAGTACTCATAGTTACTGATGCATGTTTCTTGATGATGGTCTTCATTAGTTCAAGGATTTAAAACTTTGGATTTGTAGGGGGTCTGCTGATCGCATCCCAGATCCACCAACAGTCCGAATCTACCCAATTAGGGTTATCTGCCTGATATGACGGATCAACAGATAACCCTAATCTGATCCAAGTACTTGAAATCTTGCATCAGTGAGGGACAACAATCTTGTAAATGTTCTACCAAAAAAAAAATCTTGTAAATTTTTTTTATTTTGATAAAAATGAAACTTAATTAAGTAGAGAGAAAAAAATGCTACATCATCTACCTTTAAACAGAGTTTTGTAGTCCTTGCTATGTCTGCTAAATCATGGGCCGAGGGGGTAATACTATGTTATTTCTTAACAACATTAACCAAAAGTGAAGCCACTCGATACATTTTTAATATCCAAAACGAAAGTAAATAACTCCCATTGTCAATCCATCATTTCCTGATCTAAAACCTCTACCAATATCTGGCAGTCGGTCCAAATGGTGACGACTTCTGGACCTAATTGTCTGGCATCTTGTAATCCTTTGAGCAGTCCCCTTGCCTCTGTTTCCTGAGCGCACCCTGCAAACCCACAATCCAAAGATGCAACCACAGAATGTTTATCAAAAACAACAACTAATGCCCATCTGCCTTATGCAGAATCTGAAGGGAGTAACTCATGATACTCAGGAAGGGTCATAGAAACAGATTGTGAAGAAGATTCCAGATTCAGAAGATGCAGATGAAGCAAACACAGATCAGTGATCCAAACAACGGTTCTTAACATTCCACACAAAATAACAAGTGATAGCAAAAACCGAAAACATAAACATGGCGTCTTGTTTTGCTACAGTGGGATTTAGGATCATATCCTTTACCAACTGAGTTGAACTTTACCAACTGAGTTAAGGATATAGCTTGGGGGTACTTGGGTCCGCAGCCCCAAAAATCCTCGATCCGCAGCCCCAAAATCCTGCTGCCCAAAATCTTTTAGTAGAGGAACAAGATAAACACATGTATCGTTGACATTCAAAAAACCACATAACCCGAGGTAAGAATATAATCTTGTAAATGTTTTGATGCATAGGATTTACGTTCTCAAAGGGAAGGAAAACATTACGCTTTTGCTGTATTTGGCTGGTCAGTCCCAGGTGGCCAGGAATCCCTATAACCGCTGACCGAGAACCATTGCTTTAACAACAACAGGGAGCACCTCTTGGGACTCAACACAAGACCTCCCTCCTAGAAACACCTCTAAGGACTCCTCAAACATAAGACTTCCTTCTTAACAGATCAGCACAGGTACCACCTCACCAGAGTGGTGGTTGATAAAATACCTTGTAATTGACAGCCTTAAACTGTTTGATATGTAATTTCGTATTATATTTTTACCATTGTTCAACTAATGCACCAGTGAAAGAACAAATATGGTGCAAGTAAAATGGAAGTGTTGGGACTTGGGAGAACTAGGGCAAAAACGACTTATTCAAACATGATTATGCTGCTGACTCTAGTTGGATGCTGTGTACATTACTATCAAAGTTAAATGAAAAGATAATATTTTGAAGGAGGGTTGGCATAATGCTAATTGTCAAGGCTCCTTGTTCCAAAACCTTGGAATTAAACGATTTAACTGTTCATATGACAATACAAATCAAAGCAAAGAGGCACTTCCAAGCAAGAAACCTTTTTTTTTTGGGAGGGGGGGAGGTTGCTTAGTCTGTACTAACATAACAAGACACTGACATTTAAAGATATATAGATCAATTCAAACATAAAGATTTTAACAAGGAAAATAGTGTTTTCATCCCACAATTATGAAAAGAGAACTGAGAGAGGAGCAGCAACTTGTGCCAGATCACTCCTCCTCCAAGTTGATAGAATCCTTGAATTTTCCATATAAAATTTTCTTTAGTTCAGCCATCTGTGCAAGCACCGAGTCCTTCTCTTCCTCCAGCTTCTCCAAGTTCTTACAATTCACCTCTTGCATCTGCTCGATCCTGCTTTCTACCTCTTCTTTTGGCATATGAGCAAAAACCTCCCCTATCTGGAACCTCACAACTTCCTCATCTGTGAGGATCAACTCATTGCTAGCATCCTCCAGATTCTCATTGGTTTCCTGAATCAAAATTTTTTTAGAAAGGCATTTGAAGGGCGATAAGAAAAGAATGTAAAACAAAAGTAAAAAGCTCAGGAACCTCAGAAGACAGACATTTTCAATGGAGGGTAAAATCTTTGGCAGTTGAACAAAAACAAGATGGAAACTCCAACTAATACAAAGAATACTTGTGCAACTAACCCAAAACTTGATACACTAACTACAGTTTAGGTTCTTGTAGAAAAGTATGGTAAAGGTAAATATTTTACTTGATTTTTCAACAACCCTCTGAAAAGTTATTTTCTTTTATGCTATTGTTTTTTCCTTAAACTATTTCAGTTTACAACATTTACATTCAAACACATGGAACATTTATCCTCTTCATGCACTTGTAGAGAAATCTGTAGTTTTACATCCAAACACATGGAGCATTTATCCTTTTCATGTACTTGTAGAGAAATCTGTAGCTTTAAGTGCTTGATGATTGATGATTGAAAGCCGATGATACGCATAAAGAATCTAACAAACTCCACGAGTTTGACAGGCTACAAAATATTGGCAGAAATGCTGGTCAATTTGTGTCATAGCCCCTGCTTCAACATTGGATGGATACAACACCTTAAGCAAAGATCAAATATAGCGGAAAAACATGCTGAAAAGGACATGCTTAATGCAATCGAAAGACCAAGCACTCACCCAAGCTCAGAATGAAAAATGGCTCTACCTGATTTATACTACGAGCTCTTGACTTGTTTGAGGATTTTAGCAACAGTAAGACGTAAGTTTCCTAGAAGAAAATTTGCTGGCACCCTTCAGAGTTCCTTTCCCAACTTTTTCCTAGTAGATACATTCAGAACTATTGCACATGCACATTAGCTATTGAAGCATTCAAATAAGCTTTAATCCATTCACTGAGAATTTAGTATACGTCATATGCTTATCCAACTTAAATTCCATTTATAAGCTGCTTCCCTATCTTCCACCTATATGTCCAGTTTCCTTCCAAGAAGCCCTTTTATCACTAAATGGTATATTTGATATTTCCCTCAGATGAAGAATAATCAAATAAATGTATTGTTAAAAAATAAATAATTGAATGAGAAATCCAGTTATAAAATGTATTTCATATCTGGGCAATGAAAATTAGCCGAACAGAAATCCATATAATTTTCCAGAAAAAACAATAAAATAAGTGCAATCTCAACAGGCCTTTAGTCTTGGGGGAAGCTAAAAGATTTCCATGCTCTTGATTCCTAAATGAGGTGCCAAGTCCTTGGGAATTCCAGTTATTAGACAAACAGAATCTTACGTCTCCCAAACTGTTTACTAGTTGGAGGTGTTTATGGCTAATCCTATACATTAGTGTATATCATGGGATTACTTCTTGTGAATGACAGAAAACTATTGCATCAAGAAACATAAATATAATAAAGTTGATATCGTAAGACCAGTCATCATTGTTTTTAGTAAAGTTAGCATGTCATTAAGAAACTGAAGAACCATTATGTACAAAATTGAACCGTAAAGAAATGCAAAAACTACTTGCAGAGAAGATAACATGTACTGGGTTCAGATATGACAATCGCCTATACAAAGCTAGTTTATCAATGCTTAATGGGCTAGCAATTTCAGTGAATAAAGACTTGGGAGCTCGTTTTTGAATAGTCTCTCATATTTCAGAGGCTCGGAAGACTCCACATACCACATTCCCTCATTCGTATCTCTCAAACCAGGACCTAATTAAATGTACTTGCAGTTTAGACAAATCTAGCTGGACAATGGAAAGAAGAAGCAACATACAGTCCAATCTTTGACTCCCGGAGTGATCCTAGCCAAGTAAGCCTCAGCATTGATACCAAAAGCAAGCAAAACCAGAAAAAGAGTCGAAGGTGACTAACCATTAAGAAGAATGAAGATGTATTTCAATTGAAATTTAATTCATTTACAAACTCAGATATGCAATTGAAGGATATAAGATGAAACAAGAAGACTTTAAGAAGCATCAGAAATCACCCCAATAAAAAAAGCTGGGGAGGGGAATAAAAAGGAAAACTTGGGCATCTGAAGAAAAATCAAAATCAGAAGAAAGAAGGATCTAATGGACTTCCTTTATTTTTTGGGGAATGAAACCTACTTTAGCAAACCTGATCTCGTCCTCAAGTTCGTGAAATCTGTTGTTTAATCTTCCGAATTTGTTTATATTCTGCTGATCTTCCCATGTGACTTCGGTCTCCGATCCTCCGCCCTTCAAAGTTCAATCAATACCAGAAATTTCACAACTCCTGATAACAGAAATATGAAAAAAAAAAAAAAAAAAAAAAAAAAAACCCAGCGGTGCATAAGGGTTCTAAGGACTAGGACTTACCTGTTGCATATTTGGATTTTTTGCGTACTGAGAGAGAGAGAGAGAGAGTCTCTGACGGCAAAGGAGAAGCTTTACTTGGTTGTGGCTGGGCAAAATCGGAGAGAATGCGAAGCACCACTTATGCACAGGGCACAGCCACAGACAGCGCAGGAGAACGAAGATGGAACCCAATTGCTCCGTTAGCGAAGCACAGAAAAAAAAAGACAAGAAAAGAAAAAGTTCTAGGAGAAAGGCCACGGATTTCAGACATTGCCCTGTGACAATCGTTGGATTGGCATTTATTTATTTATTTTGTGAATAAAAACAGCTGATCAAAGGGCTCTCTCTTCTCTCTCTCTCTCCTAATATAGAATGACCTTTCTACCCTTAAGGATACAACCATTTCATCGCATCTCATTGGTACACTCCCCTATGCAACGTGTTAAAATCTTTCTCCCACAACAAAATCCAAAAAGAAATGCTCACTTTGAATACTTTTTGGTTCTATTAATGGAATTGATGAGGTGAATTTACATGTGGAATCATGGTTTGAGGAATCAAAATTAGAATTATTGAATCATTTTATTTGAATTATTCGAATTGAAATTGACAGACCTAGATTCCAAAGGATTTTTTCAACCCCTTTGAATGAATTTTTATCCGGTTTGGTTCACTGCCCGATACAGTTGTCTAGTTCCTCTAATAAGGAGACGAAAATGATGACATAACCTTACTTGGGCACTGTGTTCGGACAGGGGGTTAAGTCGTTATTTCCAATCCCTTATGAAAGGAACCAGCCAACTTGTCCGAGCAAGGAACCGAAGAGGATAATGACCCCCCCTTTGAATTGCTTGGTTTTATGTTTGATCTCCATTTTTTGCCATTCTTTAGTTCTATTAGTCAATAAAATATAAGAAAATGAATAAAACTTACCTTTGGTAGTAAGATCACCAACTTTATTGAATTAAAAACTCTAAAAATCACATATTTTGTAAAATCTTCGAGTCTTCTTCCACATTATGTTCTCTTGAACCTTGAGCGAAATAATCATTTTTTTTGAACAAGGAAGAAAATTTTCTATTTCCTTTAAAATTAAAAGTTTTAGTAAAATTGCAAACATACCATTAAATGGAAGAATATAAAATACAACATGAAATTTTACTTACTTCCCCTACTCATTTTAAGCTGAAATTATTCCAAATAAATGCTTATCTAGTCTTCTATCACATGGACTAACCCATGTATTGTCGTGTAGCGAATAGTGAAACCTTATACTTTACTAAGTATAGTAACGAGAAGAAAACCCGTAAAATTAATCCCATGTCACCTTCATGGAGATCTTTTCCCCATATTCTAATGATCATGGAAGGGGACAACTTCAAATCCACAATGGCGAAAACAATTACTAATGATCAGTAGTCACCGGGTTGAGAACCTTCAAAATCATATGAGCAGCAGAGAGAGAGGAAGCCACAACTAAGAGTGTCAATTCTGAGCCGGAACTAATAAATCGATTCAAAACCGGTTGTTCAAAATCGAACCAACCAGTAATAATCTGTTCAATTTTGGTTTTAAATTCTAATAATCAGTTCAATTCCAGTTTTAACTGAGAATCCATCGGTTGCAAATCGAAAAACCGAATAAATTTATTATACTATTCCTTATCAAGAAAGAAGCTTAAGGCAAGAAAAGAGAGAGAGAGGGAGTGACTGTGAATGAGAGAGAGTCGTTATATCTCTTGTTCACTCGCTCTGTCATCTCTAATTGTTGTTTTGTTTATGTAAAATTTGATAAACTTCCACTCTTGCAATGCCAAAATTTTCAGATTTTTCAGCACCGATACCTCTGTTTGTTGTGTGTGCAGATGCCACGGAGTTATTATGAAACTCCAGTAGAAAGAGCCTGTAAGGGGAAATCGATTAGCCGAACCAATTACTAATCATTTTGGTATGGAAAATTGAAACCGATTAATAATCGGTTTGGTTTCGATTTACATTCATTCCATCTTGAACCGAACCGATCTACATCCTTAGCCACAACATTTACTTTTTCATTAAGCACATTAACATAACCAAAATATTATTAACAGGACCAGAACCTGAAGGGCCAAGAATTCTGCAGTTTATTGATCCTCAACCTATTCAAACGCATCAGTGAAACCTTAACTTACCATTTCAAAGCTAACAACTCATTTTGTTACAGAGTAAATAAGAAAAGAACTGATTGAAAAGGTGAATTGGGGGGGGGGGGGGAGATAAACAGGTAAACATGGTATTGCATCAAAGAGCTGAAACACATCTGATGGAAGGTGACAATCGCATAAATGAGCAGTAAATGACAACCAAAATTCTTGCAAGGAGGCTCCTTGAACGAAAGATAGGGATAAAGGGTACCAATAAAGTTCGTAAGGCTTCTGCTTAGTGAACATATGCAGGTGAAGAAAAGCAGAAGCATGTCTTGTCCTAATGGAGCCGAACTTTCCGGCCATACCTCAACACCATCACAAAGTCCTTGGCTGAGGTTCCCACAGACGCTGGCACTCTTTTTGATGTTGATCCCATCTGTAGCCACAAATCCACTACGTTGTGCAGCTGCAATGTGGGCATGACTGGCTTCCCCCGACAGGTGATCTCAATCTATTGGACAAAAAGAACCAAGCGATCAGAATCATCCACAAATCTATAAACACAGCACCAGACTATCAACCCTAATTCACTTGCTAACCCATTGTTTTGTAGCTACAAATTTTGAAAGGAAGTTGTGTTCGCAAACATTTTATAGGTAAATTCCCTTGATAGTCACCCTTTTCTGAGCGATCTTCAGGGGTTCCTCTGGTAAAACCAGCCATTGCATGGGAAGGCCCCACCCCCTTGAATTAGATATGTCAAAGTTTCCAGATGCATCTCCTTTGTATAGCCCACCATGATCAGACTTGTAGGATCATGTTTTCAAACAGTAGAACTGTACTTGAATTTCTGACCCATTTCTAAAGTTTTATATCTCTATGACGAAAATAGGATTGGGTTGAGAAATACCAAATGGACAGATGATAACACATCAATAAAACTAATGCTATGAGGAATACTAGGGCCGTCAAGGGAAGGCTTCCTTGACATCTCTCCGAGATATTATCATATATCCCTCAATATGCACCAGGCCCAGCCCTAATTTCACCAAGCTGGGGTCCAATATAATCTCCAGGCCAGGCCCGGCTCACCCAAACACAGGCCGGACCAGGTCACCCATGGACACCCTGCTTCTAGTTGACTCAGAATATGTAAGTCTGTAGTCCTCTGCACTGATGTCACAAGTTAAATTGGTTTTGTGATCATGAGGACTCACTGTGAACTTATATCAGATTACCATTCTGCTCATTTTACGTACAGTACCACCAAGGGGACTAGGGGGGAAGATACAAGTCCATCTGCTAGGGACTGCAGGTGATTAAGAGAGGCAGTGACATGATACCCCAAATAACATTGACACGAGTTGTAGCATTAGCTTGGTTAGATTTTTGACTTATATATAATATAAGACTAGAACCAGAATAGGTCTAATCCCAGACAGGATCAATAGAAAGCCTCCAGTGAACAAGAAAGAGAACAATGGGATCTCAAATTGATTGGAAGAGAATGATGAGATCTCAAGTTGGCAACCACAAGAGAATTAATAAATAAATCCCACAAATGAGTAATCTGTTGAAGCTGCAATTAGGACTGACTAATCTTCTCCACAGTAGGATGAATCCCCAAATTTAATAACTCGATCAGAACAAGAGAAAGAAGAGATCGAACAGCTTTTAGGGTTTTGAAACCCTAGATTCCCTTGGATCGATGATGGGTTATTCTTGCAGGTTCGGCTGATGAAGTTGTGCCCTGGCAGCAACGAATATGATGTTGTAATCCACAGAACTCGATGAGAACAATCTGTTGAAAGAAATCCCAGCAACTTGATAGAACTCTTGCAATCGATTGGGGCAGAATTAGGGTTTGGAATCAAGAACAGATGGAAGGGGATGGGGAATGGAATGGGTATCTCACCCTAGGCCTCTCACCTATCCTCTCTCAGGACTTCAGCAATTGCTCAAAAAAATTCTGTGTTCATTCAATCGTGGGTGGCTCTCAAGAGCTGTTACATATATATAGCTTAAGACCCTAATGGCTGAACAAAAATTAGAAACTAAAAGTCTAATTAGGATTCCCAGCAATACTAGGATTCCTAATGAGGATTACTACTCAAATAGGAAACTAAAGAAAAGTCTAATAAAATAAAACCTATCATCAACAGCCCACGATTTTACTGCTGGTGTAGGGTAATCCCTACACCTATGGTGCTGCTGGTGTAGGGGAATCCCTACACCTGTGGCTGCATTTTTTTTTAGTACAGCCTAGATACATCAATATACTAACTGGTTTTACTCCGTTTGCAAGCTTTATTCATTAGGGAAAAGGAGAAAAAAAATTGACATGACCGAAACTAAAAGGCATGTAGGTCAAGGCTCATTTTTAACATTCTGACAACAAAATAAAACACCCAATTATCTTATCTTATCCTACCTACAATATAGAAATGGTAAAATACACACTAAATTCACTTTGGTTTACTTTCTCAGGTGGAGAAAAAGATGAACTCACCTCAGTTTCACTTTTAAGATCAAGTTTCTTCATGAGGTACTTATGGATAAACGAAACAGGTACATTACCATCCCTACAACATTAAAAGATGTTAGCACCAACATTTCATATGGAGAAAAAAATTGCAAAAAGTATTAAATAATGTTGTTGTAAACAGTATTGCTACCATATCTTGATGACACCATGTAAGCAGTGTCTTATATGTATAATCCAAATCTTGTGAAAAAGAAACACCACCCCAAACACCCCCCTAAAAAAAGCGGAGAAAAAAAAAAAGCCAAGTCCTGAATAATCAACAAAAAGATTGAAATAAAAGAGAGACGGGATTCTATGATTTGAGTAAAGAATATGAGTTTTTTCGAAGAGTTTTGGTGCTGTTGAGTAGTGCATACAGGATTGGTATCCCAAATCTAATTTCTCTTCTCTCTTCTTCCTCCCAAGAAGATTGATCTCATCTCTCTTCCCTCCCCTTCCATCAATCTGATTTCTTCCCATAACAATGCCCTTTCTTTCTTTATCTCAGATCTGATCACAGATTTGATTATTGGGCCTGCTTGCATCTGAGATCCTTAATCTATATTTTCAGATCGCATTGGTATCAGAGCTGAAGTCCTTGAATCTGAATGATGTTCGACCCTAAACTTATTGCTCTTGTGGAGAGGCTTAAGGAGATATTTGATGATGGCTTGTTGGAACTCCGATTAGAATCTCGACATCTTTGATCAGATTTTCGAAAGCTTACTGAAAGTACCAAACGATGCTGTGATAAAGTATGTAGTGTGCTGGATACCTTAGAAGACGGATCAGTGGTGATGGAAAAGGTGGACAAAGAGAGTGGCGATCAAGCGGGGGTGAACAGTCCGATCAAAATTGCAGTTGAAGAACTGATTGACGGTCTGATTTCAGTTGTGAAACCCCACGATCAGATTCCCATTGAAGAGGCGTCGTTTGCAAACGACCATCAGAAGATCGTGACGATTGATCATGAGATGCGCTGGATCATTGCCCCCATCAAAGTTGTTCCCTGTGGATGTTGTTCGAATGATGCTGATCCTTTCATATTTTAAAACTCGTGGTCGAGTTTTTCTCAACACTGGGAGAGTTGATGCAGGTGCACTGACCCAAACCCATTTGGGTACCCAGACGGAGATGAACCGGGTCCAATTAAGTTTTAGTTTTAATAGGATAATTAATTATTTATTTATTTTAGATTTATTCATTGGGTTTATCTAATAATTTTGTTTTAATTTCAGTTGGCTAAGCATTAAAAGAGTTTGAGTACAAGTTTAATTCAGTTTAGAGTCCAAGTTAAGAGTCCCGTTTGAGTTTTAATCAAGGATTAGGATTAAATGTGTTAGGAGTCTCTTATTTTATCTTTAAATACTCTTGTAACCATCGTTTATCTTCAGATTTGATGAATTGATTAGTTAATTTGTTTATCATAACGGTATGGTACAATAGCAATGGTCGTGTGACCTCTTTCTCCTTCCTCCTCCTTTTCTTCTTCTCTTTTCTCCCTGAGATTAGGGTCGAAGGAACCCCTTCCCTAGGCGACCCAAACCTTGGAGTATTACTTCCAGAATCTTTTCTTCCTGAGATAATCAAACTAAACTTTCAGATCTGATTTTTGTTTACCGCCAGGCTTAGTTGCAGGTCTCAAACCTTCTTTTCCATGTACTATTTGGGGCTGTGATTGGAGGATTTCAACAGGCCTAAGTGTTACGATGCCTTGCTTGGAATTTCAGGTTGACAAGAGCTCTATTGATTGAGATATTCCACTCGAACCCGGTCTTGTTCCATGGTTTTTTACCACCTCTGTTTGCCAGGTTGAAGAAGACTCCCTCAGCCCACAATTTTGGTTTTACTTCTTTTATTTGCCGAGTTTCCTAAAATACCCCTTCCTTTATTACTTAAAAAATCCTTCATGTCCCATGTCTCAACTTTGCTTCCAAGTTCATCCCTACACAATAATTCTAATTATTATTATTTGGTATCAGAGCCAAAATCCTTGATGATGATCGACCCTGAATTTATTATTCTTTTGGAGCGGTTCGCGAAGGAATATCGAGATGGATTGTCCGATATCAAATCAGATTTTCGATTGGGTTTTCGAAAGCTTACAGATAGCACCAACCGCTTCTGTGATAAAATGTGCAGCGTGCTAGAAGCCTTAGAGGAGGAATCTATGGTGATAGAAAAAGTGGCCAATGAGAGTAGCGATCAAGCGAAAGTGCACGGTTCGATCAAAGTTGCAGTTGAAGGCTTGATCGACAGTCCGATTTTAGTTGTGAAATCCCATGATCAGGTTCCCCCGATGTCGTTCGCTAACGACCATCAAGAGATCGTGACGGTTGATCGTGAGATGCGCTGGATCATTGCCCCATCAAAGCTGTTGATTGTGGATGCTGATCGAGTGATGTTGATCCTTTCATTTTATAAAACTCGTAATGTAGTCCTAGATAGGTAGGAGACCTACTAGGAGCCAAACAAACCAGGACCTGTTGAGCTGCTGGTTCGGTGGAGGCAGAATTGATGTTTTAGGTCAAATTTAGGGTTAGGGTTAGGATAATTAATGGATAGGTATCCTATATGGTAAAGCTAGGCAGGTGTAGGGGAGTCTAATGAACTAGGTTTTAAGAGTTTTGGATGGGTGGAAGTAGGTTAGATGGATCTGGGCAACAACCAGGATTAGTGTTTTGAAAGGTGGAGAATGATGGAATCTAGGGTTTATAATAACAGGAAATCAGGTGGTTGAATGGGCTGAATATTTAGGTCGAGTGTGGGTAGGGTGGAGGAGAATATATGTTGAACGTTACAACTAAATCAGATGGTTAAATCGGGAGTAATGGAGGTTTCCTAGTAGAAGTAGGAGAGAGGGGTAAAAGTGTAATTCCAGACAATCGGCTGGGTGAATGGTGCTGAAATTTGAATCAAGTCTCTCTTAGAGTTAGAATAAGATTCAATCAAAATTTTAGCAGGTTCTAACGGTTAGATTTGGCTGGGCAGAATTCTCGCAAAAATCACCTTGCATGTGACCTTCTAGAAGGGATGAAGAATAGTTGCAGGTTTTAGGGTTCTAATGGATCTATGGTTTTAATGATGGATGAGGACGGTAATAAGGATTGAGTATTGGCAATGGGAATCGATGGGGCTGGGTTTAGAGGATTAGGAGAAGAAGGGTAATGGCTAATAATGTCAAATACTTACTTGGAGTTGCAGGTCTTCAATGACAACAACTTGAAGATTAGAAACAGGTCCTCCTGATCTAAAAGATGCAAGGAGTCAACTGGAGATCCACCAGTCCCTTATAACAGATCCTCCCGGTCTATAAGACGCAAGGAGTCAACTGGAGATCCACCAGTCCCTTCACCTTGATATTACTCACAAGGCAACACTCAATAGAGCAAGACAGCAGCAGCAATGGCAGCAAGCAAAAGCTATTTTATTAATCAAATTCGTGTTCAATGCTTTGCCCTTACAACCTTATATAAAAGACTCAAAATTAGACTCCTACATTAAAAAGGAAAGGCCTAACCCAATCCTTAACCTATTAGGTAACTTAAATTGACTAGGAAACTGAAATAGATTCAAAATAGAGTCCTAATCCAGCCCCACTTAAATACTTAAAAGAAAACTAATAAAATCACTTAAATTGAACCACTGGTTCAAATCAGCTTTGACCGGTTCAATTTAAAACATTAAAAACATGAACATAAAACTAAGTATAGGACTAAACTATCTAATCCCGTATTCAACCTGATTATCCATATTTTAGGCCCATAAAAGTGGCTTATTACATAGAAAACCCATGGGATCAAAGGCCCAACATGTATATAACCTAACCCTAAACTTATTCCTAATAAAAGAAGCCCAATTTGGTGATAAATCTGCATCAACTCGTGGTCGAGTTTTTCTCAACACCAGGGGAGTTGATGAATGAGCAATTTCTTGGACCGGGTTAAATCCATTGGAGGACTCATATGAAGACGAACCGGGTCCATGGGTTTTTAGGTTCAGTAGGATATTTAGGAATTATTTTATTTGGGAAATATATGTAATCTTTTATTTGGGTAGGGATTTGAGCTTTATTTAGTCTCTATTTTTATTAGTTTAGGTTTTAGGAAGTAATTAGGAAGTTGATTTTAATTCTACTTCTATTCTAGACTTCAATTAGGACACTTAATTTCATTTTTTATAAATATGCTTGTAAGTTGTAACCGAATTCGTTGGGCAGATTTGATGAATAGAATTTTGATTTGTTTTGTTACCAGATTGGTACAACAGGGTCATGTGACCATGTCCCCCCCTCTCTCTTGCATCGTTTCTTCTATTCTTCTTCTTCTCCCAGTGATACCCCCTTCTCTACCATGTGGTCTCTCTCCTTCATTCTTCTTCTTTTCTGGGCAGTAGTAACAGCCCTTACAATTGATTTGAGTTCCATCGAATCAGCCCTTATCATCGAGAAAGTCTGGGGCAAAGGAAGCCCTACTTCAGGGAGACTTTACCTGTGGATTCCCATCCCAAACCTTACTGTATGAGTGAGTTGCAGAACCAAGTTTTAGATCATGTTTGCCCTTCTCTGCCAGTGGTTGTTTCAGACATCAAATACCTCTCACCTGTATAGTGTTGGGACTAATATATAAGCCCATAACTTGGGGATAATGTCAGTGCACGGGATTAATAGTTAAATTGAGTGTTTGAGTTAGATTAGGATACTCAATAGCTAGATAGAATTCTGTTTTGAGTTTATTTATTTTATTGCATGTATTAAAGTGATTAGGAGTTCTTTTATGAGTCAAATTAGGAATTTTAGGTCTATATATATGTAATACATCCCCCCATCAATTAGAGATGATTTGAATAAAGAATATGAGTTTTTTTCTAAGAGTTTTGGTGCTGTTGAGCAGTGCATACAGGATTGGTATCCCAAATCTGATTTCTTCTCTTCTCTTCTCTTCTGTTTTCTTCTTCTCTATTCTTCCTCCCAAGAAGATTGATCTCATCTCTCTTCCCTCCCCTTCCATCAAAAACTGATTTCTTCCCTTGACAACGCAATTTCTTCCTTTATCTCAGATCTGATCACAAATTTGATTATTGGGCCTGCTTGCATCTGAGATCCTTAATCTAGATTTTCAGATCCTATCACTCTTGAATTGGGACCAGATAATTTGGGCTAAGTGGTGGATGGTCCAACTATCTGGTACAACAATCCACAAGAACACCAATGTAAACAGGAAGGTTTGGGTAGGGGCTAGCTTAGTCCTAAGGCCCCAACTGTATGCTTCAGTTCCAGGACAAGCACAACAGGCAACATTTTGCCATCTGTCTCATATTTAAAGGATTAAAGCCAATTATCGAAGATATCACACATCAGAGATTCCATGAACATAAAAAAATAAGCACAATCACATGGTTGCTAGTAGTGCCTTCCATCAATTGGGACATTATAAAAGAAGATAGCAACTTAGAATTTCATCCCCCGAAAGAGGGAAGTGGATGTTGGGCAGTGGAGGAGTAGCAATTAACAGTTTAGAAGTCCAATTCAATGGGTTAGGGCGTAAAATGTTAAAAACTACAGCCAAAGTTTTATTTTAACATGAATGCATTAACACCTATTCTGTCAGTAACTTACTAGTCAACAGGTATGCAATACCACTGGATATCTAACAGGTTAACTAAATTGGACCCCTGAAACCTGAATAGGTCCTTTAACATGATTCGAAGGCCAATCTGACATTGACCTTGTAACAGAAATTGGACCCTGACCCTACTAATTGGGACAGGGGCTTGGGGGTAAGTCAGCAATTGGATACCCATTAACAACCACAAGATGAAACTCATCTTCAGTTTCCAATCAGAAAGCCTCCACCACACAGATGACTAATGCATTCTGCATAAATTAATAATTGAGTTGTGCAGATGGCAGAACTACATGCGATCCCAAAGTGACTCTATAAAACATCAACCAAGTGTAGGGCACAAGTACATTCTACCATGGGTCAAGAGTAAGTTCCTAATTTTTTAACTACTTTCCGTATTCGCTCTCTCTCTCTCTCTCTCCCTATTATACATTGCTCAGATACTTCCCCTGGTGCCTTGAGAAAACAAGGGATTTAAATCTCAATTTATGCTCTTTTGCCAATTCATCAGCCATCCCATTAACAGTCCTTGGATTCCAATGAAAAGAATATCCCTACCCCATGTTTTCACCTATGACCAACAGAGAAAACCTGCACGAACATTCCGAAGTCTGCTACATCTCCAATCTAAATCAATCACAATTCCCAGCTTTAATTTCAAACCCTGGTTCAAAGTCTAAATTCTCACTAAAACCCTATCCCTAATTTTCTGGATTTAGAGTTCACCAGCTATAAATCTTATTTCAACCAATTGATCATCTGCAAAATGCTACTGTTTTGCTTCTAACCCATTCCTATCAGCCCTCCACAATCAATTGAACATCAAACCAAATTCCCTTTAGATCATAGCAAACTCAACTAAATAAGCAGTTGACATTCCTCACCAATCCAGAGCTCACCTGATCAACCTGTATCTGTTAAATTTCCTCCTTTATCTCTTCATTATTCAATTAAACATTCAGGTCATGAATCTCTGTAGAAAATATATGCATCTTCAAGAAATAACATGCAAAAATAGACTGATGCTAATACGTAACTGAAGAAAACATATTAGTGCAGGTATAAAGGAACTCATCCTTGTGAACCAAACAGCATATAGCAGCATAAATAAGAATCATAGTAGGAAGGGGTAGGTTAAAAATTATAAAATGTTTCAGTCAGTACCTGTAGTGGCAATTAGGATGTGTTTCAAAAAGCTTTATTTATTTGGATGAATGCTTGAAAGAGTTATATTCCATCTCCATCGTTTCATTAAATTTATTAATGGCGTAGTTGAAAAGAATCATGAGTCATAGGTCTAGGTTCCTGAATCTAATGGAGAAAAGACCAAAAATAGGAGTCAAGAACCAAAGCAACAAGAATTACGTAGTATCTTCCCAACAAGGTGTCAAGGAGTTTGGCCTTAAAGCCCCAACTAAAGGCTGCAGGGATGGTTGAAATGTAAAGTTTTATCAACTGAACCATCCCTTTTTTACTAACATGCTTAGGTTCTACTTCTCTGACTTGCTGGGTTAGGGTCACAATCTTGCATCACATCATCTAACTCTTGTGATGCTGGTTTTTTTTCTTTCTTGTTAAAGCTCATGGAGCAGGTTTTCATCTGTTTGCTCAACACTTGTGGTGCTGGTTTTGTCGTCGGGATTTTTGGCATCAGAGTTTTGTTGTCAGGACAGCAAACAGCAAGGTACGGCAAAGAAATAGACTCCCCGCCCCCACTCAAATGGAAAAAGAATAAAAAGGTGATAAAAAAGGTAAGCCAAAAGGCTGTTGCACCAGAACACAATTCACTACAGAAAGTA